>NC_142514.1:96770000-96877500 GCF_057876585.1 Rhinolophus sinicus | reverse complement strand
CCTTAACCCTAAAACCTAACACTAACACTATCCCTAACCCTAAAACTAACCCTAAACCTAACTCTATCCCTAACGCAAACCTAACCCTAATACTAAGTCTAACGCAAACCTACCCCTAACCCTAACCCTACCCCTAACCCTAACCCCAACCATAAAGCAAACCTAACCCTAACCCTAAACCTAACCCTAACCCTATCCCTAAACCTAACGTAAAGCTAACCCTAACCCTAACCATAAACCTTACACTAACCCTAACGCAAACCTAACCGTAACCCTAAACCTAACACGAACATAACCCTAACCCTAACCCTAACGCAAATCTAACCCTAATCCTATCCCGAACGCAAACCAAAACCTAACCCTAAACCTAACCCAAACCCCAATCATAACGCAAACCTAACCCTAAACCTAACCCTAACCCTCTCCGTAAACCTAACTCTAACACTAAGGCAAACCTAACCCTAACACTAACCCTAACCCTAATTCTATACCTAACCCTAAACCTAACCCTAACACAAACCAGAAACTAACCCTATCCCTAACCCTAACCCTAACGCAAACTTAACCCTAACCCTAGCCATAACCATAAACCAAACCCTAACATTGTCCCTAATCCTAACCCTAACCCTAAACCTAACCTTAAACCTAAATCTTAACGCTAAACCTAAACCCTAACACTAAACCTAACCCTAAACCTAACGCTAACCTAAACTTAACCCTAACCCTAACCCTAACCTAACCCTAACAGTAACCCGAACCCTAACACTAACCCTATACCTAATATTTACTCTAACACTAACCCTTACCCTAACCCTCCCACTAACCCTAACCCTAAACCTAACACTATCCCTAAACTCTAAAACTAACCCTTAACCTAACTTTAACCCTAAACCCTAACCCTAAACCTAACACTAACCATAACCCTAACGCTACCTAACGCTAACCCTAAACCTAACCCTAAACTTAACCCTAACCCTAAACTAACCCTAACACTAACACTAACACTAACCCTAACATTTACCCTAACACTAACCCTTACCCTACCGCTACCCTACCCCTAAACCTAAACCTATCCCTAACACTAACACTAAACCCTAACCCTAAAGCTAACACAAACACTAACTTAACCTTAATCATAAAACCCTAATGTTAACACTAACACAAACCCTAACCAAACACTAAAGCCTAACCCTAACCATAACCCTAACCCTAACCCTAACGCAAACCTAACCCTAATCCTAACCCTAACCCTAAACCCTAAACCTACCCCTAACACTAACACTAAGGCTTACCTAAACCTAACCGTAACCCTGACACTAACCCTACCCCTAACCCTAAACCTAACCCTAACCCTAACACTAAACCCTAACCCTAAAGCTAACCCTAACCCTAACACTGACCCTAACCCTAAACCCTACACTAAAGGTAACGCTAACACAGCCCTAACACTAACCCAAACCATAAAACCCCAACTATAACCCTATCCCTAACCCTAACCCTAACCCAACCCTAGCGCAAAACTAACCCTAACCCTAACCCTAACGAAAACCTAACCCTAATTTAAACTCTAACCCTAACCCTATCCCTAACCCTAACCATAACCCTAACGCAAACCTAACCCTAACGCTAACCCTAACAGTAATCCTAACCCAAAGCCTAACGCAAACCTAACCCTACCCTAACCCTAAACCTAAACCTTACCATAACCCTAACGCAAACCGAAACATAACCATAACCATAACCATAAACCTAAACCTAAACCTAACCCTAACCCTAACGCAAACCTAAACCAAACCCTAACCGTAACCCTAACCCTAACCCTAACCCTAACCCTAACCCTAACGCAAACCTATCCCTAACCCTAAACCTAACCCTAATCCTAACCCTAACCCTAAAGCAAACCTATCCCTAACCCTAACCCTAACCCTAACCGTAACCCTAACCCCAACCCTAACGCAAACCTAACCCTAACTCTAAACCTAACCTTAACCCTATCCCTAAAACTAACGCAAACCTATCCCTAACCCTAACCATAACCCTAAGTTTAACCCTAATGCAAACCTAACCCTAACCCTAACCCTAACCCGAACATAACCCTAACCCTAACCCTAACGCAAATCTAACCCTAACCCTAACTTTAACCCTAACCCTAATTCTAAACCTAACCCTAAACCTACCCCTAACGCAAAACTAAGCCTAACCCTATCCCTAACCCTAACCCTAACGTAAACCTAACCCTAACCCTATATCTTAACCCTAAACCTAAACCCTAACACTAACCCTAACCCTAACCCTAACGCTAACCAAAACTTAACCCTAACCCAAACCCTCACCCTAACCTAACCCTAACAGTAACCCGAACCCTAACACTAACCCTACCCTTAATATTTACCCTAACACTAACCCTCACCCTAACCCTAACGCAAATCTAACCCTAACCCTAACCCTAACCATAACCCTAACCCTAACGCAAACCTAAACATAACCATATCCATAACCATAACCCTAAACCTAAACTTAACCTAACCCTAACCCTAACGCAAACCTAACCATAACCTTAACCCTAACACTAACCCTAACCTTAACGCAAACCTAACCGTAACCATAACCCTAACAATAACCCTAAACCTAACGCTAACACAAACCTAAACCTAACGCTAACCCTAACCCTAAACCTAACACTAACATAACCCTAACTTAAAACTAACCCTAACCCTAACCCTAACCTTAAACCCTAACCATAAAACTAACTTATACCTTAACCCTAACCCTAACCATGAAAACCTAACGCTAACCTTAACGCTAACACTAACCCTAAACCTAAACCTTAACCCTAATTCTAACCCTAACACTAACCCTAACGCAAACGTAACCCTAACCCTAACTCTAACCCTATCCCTAACGCAAACCTAACACTAACACTACCCTAACGCAAACCTTACCCTAACCCTAAACCTAAACCTAACTCTAACCCTAACCCTAACCCTAACGCAAACCTAACCCTAACCCGAACCATAACCCTAACCCTAACCATAACCCTAACGCAAACCTAACCCTAACCCTAACACTAACCCCAACCCTAACCCTAAACCTAACCCTTACGCTAACCCTAACGCAAACCTAACCCTAACCCTAACCCTAACTCTAACCCTAAACCTAACCCTAATCCTAATGCGAAACCTAATACTAACCCTAAACCTAACATTTACTCTAAGACTAACCCTTACCCTAACCCTAATGCTAACCTAACCCTAACCCTAACCCTAACCCTAACCCTAACTCTAACCTACCCCTAACACTAACCCTAACCCTAAACCTAACATTTACCCTAAGACTAACCCTTACCGTGCCCTAACCTTAAACCTAACCCTAACCCTAACACTAATATTAAACCCTAACCCTAAAGTTAACCCTAACCCTAACCACAAACCTAACCATGAAACCCAAACGCTAACCCTAACCCTAACCCTAACCCTAACCCAAACCTAACCCTAACCCTAAACCTAACACAAACCTAACACTAACCCTAATACTAACCCTAACCCTAACCCTAACACTAACCCTAACCCTAACACTAACGCAAACATAACCATAACCCTAACCCAAACCCTAACCCTAACACAAACCTAATCCTAACCCTAACCTTAAATCTAACCCTAACCCTAACCTCAACGCAAACATAAAGCTAATCCTAACCCTAAAGCAAACATAACACTAACCCTAACCCTGACGCAAACCTAACCCTAACCCTAACCCTAACACTAACGCAAACCTAACCCTAACCCTAAACCTAAACCTAACTCTAAATCTAACCCTAACAGTATCCCGAACCCTAACACTAACCATAACCCTAACATTTTCCCTAACCCTAACCCTAACCTAACCCTAACCCTAACCCTAACCTCAACCTAACCCTAACCCTAACCCTACCCAAACACTAACCCCTAACCTAACTCTAAACTAAACCCTAAACCTAACCATAAACCTAACCCTAACCCAAACCTAACCCTAACCCTTACCCTAACCCTAACCCTAACACTAACGCAAACCTAAACCTAACACTAAACCTAACCCTAACCCAAACCCTAAACCCTAAACCTAAAGCTAACCCTAACCTTAACCATAACCCTAATCATAAAACCCTAACGCTAACCCTAACACTAACATTAACCTAAACCCTAACCCCTTACCCTAACCATAACCCTAACCCTATCCCTAACGCAAAACTAATCCTAACCCTAACTCTAACCCTAACCCTAAAACTAACCCTTACCATAACACTAACGCATATCTAACCCTAACCTTAACTCTAACCCTACCCTAACCCTAAACCTAACCTTAACCCGACGCAAACCTAACCCTAACCCTAACCCTAACCCTATCGCAAACGTAACCCTAACCATAACCCGAACTTAACCCTAACCCTAACCCTAACGCAAAATTAACCCTAACCATAACTCTAACCCTAACCCTAACCCTAACGGAAACCTAACACTAACCCTAAAGCTAAACCTAACCCTAACCCTAACACAAACCTAACCCTAAACCTAACCCTACCCCTAACCATAACCCTAACCGTAACCCTACGCAAACCTAACCCTAACCCTAAGCCTAACCCTAACACAAACCTAACCCTAACCCTAACCCTAACCCTAACGTAAACCTAACCCTAACTGTAACCCTAACCCTAACCCGAACGCAAACGTAACCCTAACCCTAACCTAACCCTAACGCTAAATATAACCCTATACCTAACACTAACGCAACCTAACCCTAACCCTAAACCTAACTCTAACCCTAACCATAACCCTAACCCTAAACCTGACGCAAACCTAACCCTAACAGTAACCCGAACCCTAACCCTATCCCTAACGCAAACCTAACCCTAACAATAACCCTAACGCAAACCTACGCCTAACCCTAAGTCTAATGCTAACCGTAACTCTAACCCTAACCCTAACCCTAACGCAAACCTAACCCTAATCCTAACCCTAACCATAACCCTAAACCTAACCTTAAAGCAAACCTAACCCTAACCCTAACCCTAACCCTAATCCGAAGGCAAACCTAACCCTAACCATAAGCCTAACCGGTAACCTTACCCTAACCCTAACCCTATCCCTAACGCAAACATAACAATAACGCTAACCCTAACGAAACGTAACCCTAACCCAAAACCTAACCCTATCCCTAACGCAAACCTAACCCTAACACTAACCCTAAAGCAAACCTAACCCGAACCCTAACCCTACCTAACCCTAACTCTAAACCTAACCCTAACCCTAACGCAAACCACACCCTAACCCTAACCCTAAACCTAATGCTAACCTAACCCAAAACCTAACCCTAACCCTAAAACTAAACCTAACCCTAACCCTAACGCAAACCTAACTCTAACCTTAATCCTAACACTAACCCTAACCCTAACCCTAAACCCTAACCGTAACCCTAACCCTAACCCTAACCCTAACCCTAACCCTAACACAAACCTAACCTTAACCATAACCCTAAACCTAACTTTAATCCTAACTCTAACCCAAACCTAACCCTAACCCTAACCCTGACGGAAACCTAACTGTAATCCTAACGCTATCGCAAACCTAACCCTAACCATAAACCTACCCAAACCCTAACCCTAACACAAACCTAACCCTAACCCTATCCGGAACCCTAACCCTACACTAACGCAAACCTAACCCTAAACCTAACCTAACCCTAACTCTAAACCTAACACTAAACCTAATCCTAACGCAACCTAACACTAACCCTAACAGAAACCCTAACACTAACCCTAACCCTAATCCTATCGCGAACCTAAACCTAACCCTAACCCTAACCCTAACCCTAACCTTAACGCAAACCTAACCCTAACCATAACCCTAACCCTAAACCTAACGCTAACGCAAACCTAACCCTACCGCTCACCCTAGCTGAAACCTAACCCTAACCCTAACCCTAACCTTAAACCCTAACCCGAAAGCTAACGTTAACCCTAACACTAACCCTAACCATGAAACTCTAATGCTAACACTAACCCTAACCCTAACCCTAACCCTACTCCTAACGCAAACCTAAGCCTAACACTAACCCTAACGCAAACCTACCCCTAACCCTAACCCTAACCCTAACCCTAAATCTAACCCTAACCCTAAACCTAACCCTAACCCTAACCCTAACCGTAACGCAAACATAACCTTAACTCTAACCCTAACCAGAAACCTAAACCTAACCTTAACGCAAAACTAACCTTAACCCTAACCTTAACCCTAACCGAAACGCAAACCTAACCCTAACCCTAAGCCTAACCCTTACCCTAAACGAAACCCTAAACCTAACCCTACCGCAAACCTATCCCTAACACAAACCCTAACCCTAAACCTAACCCTAACACTAACGCTAAACCTAACGCTAACGCAAACCTAACCCTAACGCTAACCCTAAACCTAAACCTAACGCTAACCTAAACTAACTTAACGGTACCACTAACCCTAACCCTAACCTTAAACCCTAACCCTAAAACTAACCCTAACCCTAACACTAACCCTATCCATGGAACAATAACTCTAACCCTAACCCTAACCCTAACCCTAATCCTAAACCCTACCCCTAACTCTAACAATAACACTAACCCAAAAGCAAATGTAAACCTATCTCTAACCCTAACCCTATCCCTAACGCAAACCTAACCCTAACACTAAACCTAACGCAAACCTAAACATAACCCTAACCCTAACGCTAACGCAAACCTAACCCTAATGCTCACCCTAACTGAAACCTAACCCTAACCCTAACCCTAAACTTAAACCCTAACCCGAAAGCTAACCTTAACCCTAACACTAACCCTAACCATGAAACTCTAACGCTAATACTAACCCTAACCCTAACCCTAACCCTACTCCTAACGCAAACCTAAGCCTAACACTAACCCTAACGCAAACCTACCCCTAACCCTAACCCTAACCCTAACCCTAACCCTAAATCTAACCCTAACCCTAAACCTAACCCTAACCCTAACCCTACCGTAACGCAAACATAACCTTAACTCTAACCCTAACCAGAACCCTAAACCTAACCTTAACGAAAAACTAACCTTAACCCTAACCCTAACCGAAACGCAAACCTAACCCTAACCCTAAGCCTGACCCTTACCCTAAACGTAACCCTAAACCTAACCCTACAGCAAACCTATCCCTAACACAAAACCTAACACTAAACCTAACCCTAAACCTAACGCTAAACCTAACGCTAACGCAAACCTAACCCTAACGCTAACCCTAAAACTAAACCTAACGCTAACCTAACCTAACTTAAAGGTACCACTAACCCTAACCCTAACCTTAAACCCTAAACCTAAAGCTAACCCTAACCCTAACCATAACACTAACCATGAAACCCTAACTCTAACCCTAACCCTAACCCTAACGCAAACCTAAACCTAACACTAACCCGAACCCTAACCCTAACCCTAACGAAAACCTAACCCTAACCCTAAACCTAACCCTAACCATAACCATAAAAAAAACTTTAACGCAAACCTAACCCGAACCCTAAACATAACCCTAACCCTAACCCTAACGCAAACCTAACCCTAACCCTAAGCCTAAACCTAACACTAACCCTAACCCTAACCCTAACCATAAACCCTAACCGTAACCGTAACCCTAACCCTAACCCTAACGCTAACCTAACGCAAACCTAACCCTAAACCTAACCCTAACCCTAACACTATCCCCAAACCTAACCCGAACCTAACCCTAACCCTAACCCTGACGCAAACCTAACCCTAATCATAACCCTATCGCAAACCTAACCCTAACCATAAACCTAATCCAAAACCTATCCCTAACGCAAACCTAACCCTAACCCTAACCCTAAAACTACGCTAACGAAAACCTAAACCTAACCCTAACCCTAACCATAAACCTAACCCTAAGGCAAACCTAACCATTACCATAACCATAACCATAACCCTAAACCTAAACATAACCCTAACCCTAACCCTAACCCTAACCATGAAACCGTAACGGTAAACATAACCCTAACCCTAACTCTAAACCTAAACCCTAACCCTAACTCTAACCCTAAAACTAACACTAACGCAAACGTAAACCTAAGCCTAACCCTAACCCTATCACTAACGCAAACCTAACCCAAACACTAACCCTAACGCAAACATAACGCTAACCATAACCCCAACCCTAACTCTAACCCTAACCCTAACCCTGACGCAAACCTAACCCTAACCCTAACCCTAACACTAACGCAAACCTAACCCTAACCCTAAACCTAAACCTAACTCTAAATCTAACCCTAACAGTATCCCGAACCCTAACACTAACCATACCCCTAACATTTTCCCTAACCCTAACCCTAACCTAACCCTAACCCTAACCCTAATCCTAACCCTAACCCTAACCATAACCCTAAACCTAACCTTAAAGCAAACCTAACCCTAACCCTAACCCTAACCCTAATCCTAAGGCAAACCTAACCCTAACCATAAGCCTAACCGGTAACCTTACCCTAACCCTAACCCTATCCCTAACGCAAACATAACCATAACGCTAACCCTAACGAAACGTAACCCTAACCCAAAACCTAACCCTATCCCTAACGCAAACCTAACCCTAACACTAACACTAAAGCAAACCTAACCCGAACCCTAACCCTACCTAACCCTAACTCTAAACCTAACCCTAACCCTAACGCAAACCACACCCTAACCCTAACCCTAAACCTAATGCAAACCTAACCCAAAACCTAACCCTAACCCTAAACCTAAACCTAACCCTAACCCTAACGCAAACCTAACTCTAACCTTAATCCTAACACTAACCCTAACCCTAACCCTAAACCCTAACCGTAACCCTAACCCTAACCCTAACCCTAACCCTAACCCTAACCCTAACACAAACCTAACCTTAACCCTAACCCTAAACCTAACATTAATCCTAACTCTAACCCAAACCTAACACTAACCCTAACCCTGACGGAAACCTAACTGTAATCCTAACGCTATCGCAAACGTAACCCTAACCATAAACCTACCCAAACCCTAACCCTAACACAAACCTAACCCTAACCCTATCCGGAACCCTAACCCTACACTAACGCAAACCTAACCCTAAACCTAACCTAACCCTAACTCTAAACCTAACACTAAACCTAACCCTAACGCAACCTAACCCTAACCCTAACACAAACCCTAACACTAACCCTAACCCTAATCCTATCGCAAACCTAAACCTAACCCTAACCCTAACCCTAACCCTAACCTTAACGCAAACCTAACCCTAACCATAACCCTAACCCTAAACCTAACGCTAACGCAAACCTAACCCTACCGCTCACCCTAACTGAAACCTAACCCTAACCCTAACCCTAACCTTAACCCTAACCCGAAAGCTAACGTTAACCCTAACACTAACCCTAACCATGAAACTCTAATGCTAACACTAACCCTAACCCTAACCCTAACCCTACTCCTAACGCAAACCTAAGCCTAACACTAACCCTAACGCAAACCTACCCCTAACCCTAACCCTAACCCTAACCCTAAATCTAACCCTTACCCTAAACCTAACCCTAACCCTAACCCTAACCCTAATCCTAACCCTAACCCTAACTCTAACCCTAAACATAACTTTAACCTTAACGCAAATCTAACCCTAAACCTAACCTTAACCCTAAACCTTAAACTAACGCTAACGCAAGCCTAATCCTAACGCTAACACTAACCCTAAACCTAACACTAACCTAACCCTAACTTAAAGCTAACCCTAACCCTAACCTTAAACCATAATCCTAAAGCTAACCCTAACCCTAAACCTAACCCTAGCCATAACCATAACCCTAAACCTAACCTTAACGCAAACCTAACCCTAACCCTAAACCTAACCCTAACGCTAACCCTAAAGAAAACCTAACCCTAAACCTAACCCTAACCTAACACTAACCCTAACCCTCAACCTTAACCGTAACCCTAACCCTAACCGTAACCCTAAACCTAACCCTAACCGTTACCTTAACCTTAACCCTAACACGAACCTAATCCTAACCTTAACCCTAACGCAAACCCAACCCAAATCTTTACCCTATCGCAAACCTAACCCTAAATTAACCCTAACGCTATCACTAACCCTAACCATTACCCTAAAGCAAACCTAAACCTAACCCTAACCCTAACTCTAAACCTAACCATGAACCTAACCCTATCGCAAACCTAACCCTAACCCTAACCCTAAACATAACCCTAACCCAAACACTAATGGAAACCTAAACCTAACCCTAACCCTAACCCTAACCCAAACCCTAAACCCTCACCCTAAAACTAACCCTAACCCTAACCCTAATCCTAATTATAAAACCCTAATGCAACCCTAACCAAAACCCTAACACCTAATCCTAACCATAAACCTAACCCTAACCCTAAAGCATACTTAACCCTAACCCTAACCCTAAGCCTAACGCAAACGTAACCCTAACCCTAACCCTAACCCTAACCCTATGGCTGATGCAAATCTAACCCTAACCTAATTCTAAACCTAAACCTAACGCTAACCCTAACCATAACACTAACGCAAACCTAACGCTAACGCTACCCTAACACTTACCCTACCATGAAACCCTAATGCTAACCCTAACACTTACTCTAACCCTAAACCTAAACCCTAACCCTAACTCTAACTGTAACTTTAACCCTAACACTAACGCAAACCTAACCCTAACCATAACCTTAAACATAACCCTAACCCTAACCTTAACCCTAACCCGAACCTAATATTAACCCTAACCCTATCGCAAACATAACCCTAACCATAAACTTAACCCAACCCTAACCCTAACGCAAAAATAACCCTAAAACTAACCCTAACCCTATAACTAACCCTAACCCTAATCCTAAAGCAAACCTAACCTCAACCCTAACCCTAACTCTAAACCTAACCATAAACCTAACCCTAACGCAAACCAAATCCTAAAATTAACCCTAAACCTAACCCTAACCCTAACACTAACGCAAACCAAAACCTAACCGTAAACCTAACCCTACCCTAACCCTAACACTAACCCTAATTCAAGCCCTAAACCCTAACGCTAAAGCGAACCCTAACCCTAAAAATAACCCTAATTATAAAACCCTAACGCTAACCCTAACACTAACCCTCACCAAAACCCTAAACCCTAACCCTAACCATAACCCTAACCCTATCCCTAAAGCATAACTAACCCTAACCCTAACCCTAACCCTAAAACTAACCCTTACAATAACCCTAACGCAAACATAACCTTAACCCTAACCCTAACCCTATGGCTAACGCAAATCTAACCTTAAACTTAACTCTAAACCTAAACCTAACACTAAATCTAACCATAACCCAAACGCAAACTTAACCCTAACGCTAACTCTAACCCTAAACCTAACCCTAACTTAAACCTAATCCTAACCCTAACCCTAACCTTAAACCCTAACCCTAACCATGAATCTCTAATGCTAACCCTAACCCTAAACCTAAACCTAAACCTAATCCTATCTCTAACCCTAACACTAACCTTAACGCAAATGTAACCCTAACCCTAACCCTAAACCCTAACGCAAACAAAACCCCAACACTAACCCTAACCCTATCTCTAACCATAACCCTAACCCTAACGCAAACCTAACCTTAACCCTAAACTAACCCTAAACCTAACCCTAACACTAACCCTAACGCAAACCTAACCCTAACCCTAACCCTAACGCAAACATAACACTAACCCTAAACATATCCTAACCCTAACCCTAACCCTATCCCTAACTCTAACGCAAACCTAACCCTAACCCTAACCCTAACACTAAACCTAACCTTAACCCTAAACTTAACCCTTACCATAACCCTACGCAAACCTAACGCTAACCCTAACCCTATAACTAACCCTAACCCTAACGCAAATCTAACCCTAACCTTAACACTAAACCTGACCCTAACGCAAACCTAACCATAAGCAAAACCATAACCATAACTCTTAACCTAAACCTAACCCTAACCCTAACCCTAACGCAAACCTAACCCTAACCCTAACCATAAGCCTAACCCTAAACCTAAATATAACCTTAAGGCAAACCTAACCCAAACCCTAACCCTAAACTTAACGCTAAAGCAAACCTAAACCTAACCCTAAACTTTACGCTAAACATAACCCTAACCGTAAACCTGAGGCAAAGCTAACCCAAACAATAACCCTAACCTTAAACCCTAACCCTAAAGCTAACACAAACCCTATCCCTAATTATGAAACCCTAACGCTAACCCTAACCCTAACCCTAAACCTAAACCTAAACCCTAACCCTAACTTTAACCATAACATTAACCCTAACGCACGTAACCCTAACCCTAACCCTATCCCTAACGCAAACCTAAACCTAACACTAACGCAAACCTAAACCTAACCCTAACCCTAACCATGAATCCCTAATGCTAACCCTAACCCTAACCCTAAACCTAAACCCTAACGCTATCTCCAACCCTAACACTAACCCTAACGCAAATGTAACCATAACCCTAACCCTAACCCTATTCCTAACGCAAACCTAGCCCTAACACTAACCCTAACGAAATTCTAACCCTAAACATAACCCTAACTCTAACCCTAACCCTAACGCAAATCTAACTCTACCCCTAACACTGACCCTATCCCTAACCATAAAACTAACCCTAACACTAACCCTAACACAAACATAACCCTAACCCTAACCGTAACGCAAAACTAACCCTAACCCTAACCCTAACCCTAACACTAACCCTAACCCTAACACTAAGGCAAACTTAACCCTAACCCTAACCATAAACCTAACCCTACCCCTAACCTCAACGCAAACATAAACCTAATCCTAACCCTAACGCAAACCTAACCCTAACCCTGACCCTAATCCTAACCCTAACGCATACCTAACCCTAACCCTAACCGTAACCCTAACTCTTAACCTAACCCTAACAGTATCCCGAACCTTAACACTAACCATAACCCTAACATTTACCCTAAACCTAACTCTAAATCTAACACTAACCCTAACCGTAACCCTAAATCTAAACCTAACCCTAAACCTAATCCTAACGCAAACGTAACCCTAACCCTAACCCTAACTCTAACGCAAATCTAACCCTAAACTTAATTCTAAACCTAAACCTAACACTAACCCTAACCATAACCACAACGCAAACCTAACCCTAACGCTAACGCTAACCATAACCCTAAACCTAACCATGAAACCCTATCCCTAACCCTAACCCTAACCCTAACCATAACCCTTACCCTATCCCTAAACCTAACCCTAACTCTAACCCTAACACTAACCCTAAACCTAACCTGAACCTAACCATAACCGTAAACGTGATGCAAACCTAACCCTAATCCTAACCCTATCGCAAACCTAACCCTAGCTATAAACCTAACCCAAAACCTATCCCTAACGCAAAACCTAACCCTAACCCTAACCCTAAACCTAACGCTAACGGAAACTTAACCCTAACCCTAACCCTTACCCTAAACCTAAACCTAACACTAACCCTAACGCAAATCTAACCCTAACCTTAACTCTAACCCTAACCCTAACCCTAACCTTAACACAAACCTAACAATAACAATAACCATAACCATAACCCTAAACCTAATCCTAACCCTAACCCTAACCCTAACCATGAAATCATAAACCTAACTCTAACCCTAAAACTAACCCTAACGCAAACGTAACCCTTACCCTAACCCTAACCCTAACTCTGACACTAACCCTAACACTAACGCAAAGCTAACCCTAACCCTAACCCGAACCATAACCCTAAACTTAAAGCAACCTACCCCTAACCCTAATTCTAACCCTAACCCTTACCCTAAACCCAACCTTAACCCTAACCCTAACCCTAATGCAAACCTAACGCTAACACTAGGCGTAACCCTTACCCTAATCCTAACCCTAAACCTAACCCTAACGTAAACCTAACCCTAACCCTAACCCTAATCCTAACCCTAACCCTAACCCTAACCCTAATCCTAACTCTAAACCTAACTCTAAACCTAACCCTTACGCAAACCTAACCCTAACCCTAACCCTAACACTAACGCAAACTTAATGCTAACCCTAAAACTAACCCTAACCCTAACCCTAACCCTAATCATAAAACCCTAAAGCTAACCCTAACCAAAACCCAAACCCTTACCCTAACCCTAACCAAAACCCTAACGCAAACCTAACCCTAACCCTAACCATAACCCTAACCCTTAACCTAACCCTTAACATAACCCTAACGCAAAACTAAACCTAACCCTAACTCTAACCCTAACCCTAACCCTAACCATAAACCTAACGCAATCCTAAACCTAACGCAAACCCTAGCTCTAGCACTAACGTTAACACTAACGCAAACGTAACCCTAAACCTAAACCTAACCCTTACCATAACCCTAACGCAAACCTAACCCTAACCCTAAACCTAACCCTAACCCTAACCCTAACCCTAACACAAACCTAACTCTAATTTTAACCCTAACCCTAACCCAAAACCTAACCTTAACCCTAACCATAACCCTAAACCTAAAGCTAACGCAAACCTAACCCTAACGCTAACACTAACCCTAAACCTAACCCTAAACAAACCCTAACTTAAACCTAACACTAACCCTAACCCTAACCTTAAACCCTAACCCTAACGCAAACCTAACCCTAACCCT
This sequence comes from Rhinolophus sinicus, assembly GCF_057876585.1. Taxonomy (NCBI): domain Eukaryota; kingdom Metazoa; phylum Chordata; class Mammalia; order Chiroptera; family Rhinolophidae; genus Rhinolophus; species Rhinolophus sinicus. The sequence goes on along the minus strand of NC_142514.1, from coordinate 96,862,798 downwards.
AACCCTAACCCTAACCCTAACCCTAACCATAAACCTAAACCATAACCCTAACTCTAACCCTAACTCTAACCCTAACGCAAACCTAACCCCAACCCTAACCCTAACCCTAAATCTAAACCTAACCCTAAACCTCACCCTAACACAAACCAAAACCCTAACCCTAACCATAACCCTATCCCTAAACCTAACACTAACCCTAAACCTAACCGTAACCATAACCCTAAAATAACTCAAACCTAATAATAACCCTAACCCTAACCTTAAACCTTATCCCTAAAGCTAACTCTAACCTAACCATAACCCTAACCATGAAACCCTAACTCTAACCCTAACCCTAACCCTAACGCAAACCTAAACCTAACACTAAACCGAACCCTAACCCTAACCCTAACGCAAACCTAACCCTAACCCTAAACCTAACGCAAATCTAACCCTAACCTTAACTCTAACCCTAACACTAACCCTAACCCTAACGCAAACCTAACCCTAACCCTCACCCTAACCCTAACACTATCCCTAAACCTAATCCGAACCTAACCCTAACCCTAACCCTGACGCAAACCTAACCCTAATCATAACCCTATCGCAAACCTAACCCTAACCATAAACCTAATCCAAAACCTATCCCTAACGCAAACCTAACCCTAACCCTAACCCTAAACCTAACGCTAACGCAAACCTAAACCTAACCCTAACCCTAACCCTAAACCTAACCCTAACGCAAACCTAACCATTACCATAACCATAACCATAACCCTAAACCTAAACATAACCCTAACCCTAACCCTAACCCTAACCATGAAACCGTAACGGTAAACATAACCCTAACCCTAACTCTCAACCTAAACCCTAACCCTAACTCTAACCCTAAAACTAACCCTCACGCAAACGTAAACCTAAGCCTAACCCTAACCCTATCACTAACGCAAACCTAACCCTAACACTAACCCTAACGCAAACATAACGCTAACCATAACCCTAACCCTAACTCTAACCCTAATCCTAACCCTGACGCAAACCTAACCCTAACCCTAACCGTAACCATAACCGTAAACCTAACATTAACGCAAACCTAACCATAACCCTATCCCTAACCCAATCCCTAACCCTAACACTAACCCTAACGCAGACCTAACCCTAAACCTAACCCTAACCCTATCCCTAACCCTAACACTAACCATAACGCAAACCTAACCCTAAACCTAACCCTAACCCTAACTCTAAACATAACCATAAAGCTAACCCTAAAGTAAACCTAACCCTAACGCTAACCCTAAACCTAACCCTAACCCTAACACTAACGCAAAACTAACCCTAACCCTAAACCTAACCCTAACCCTAACTCTAACCCCAGGCCTAACTCAAACCCTAAATCCTAACCCTAACCCTAACCCTAACCCTAACCCTAACCCTACCCTAACGCAAACCTAACCCTAAACCTAACACTATCCATAACCCTAAACCTAACACCAACGCAAAGATAACCCTAACCCTAACCATAAACCGAACCCTAACCCTAAGGCAAACCTAACCCTAACCCTAACCCTAACCCTAACCCTATCCCTAACCCTAAACCCTAAACGTAACCCTAACCCTAACCTTAACCCTAACACAAACCTAACCCTAACCCTAACCTTAACCCTTACCCTACAACAACCCTAACGGAAACGTAACCCAAACCCTAATCCTAACCCTATGGATGACGCAAATCTAACGCTAAATTTTACACTAACCCTAAACCTGGCACTAACAATAACCATAACCCTAACGCAAACCTAACCATAACGCTAACCCTAACACTAAACCTAACGCTAAACCTAACCATGAAACCCTAACGCTAACCCTAACGCAAACCTAACCCTACCCCTAACCCTAACCCTAACCCTGACCCTAACCCTAACCCTAAACCTAACTCTAACCCTAACCCTAATCCTAACGCATACCTAACCATAATCCTAAACCTAACCCTAACCATAACCCTAACCCTAACAATAACGCAAACCTAACCCTAACCCTAACCCTAACTCTAATCCTAACCCTAAACCTAACATTAACCCTAACCCCAACCGTAACGCAAACCTAACCCTAACCCTAACCCTAACCATAAACCTAAACCTAACCCTAACGCAAACCTAAACCTAAACCTATCCCTAACACTAACTCTAAACCTAACCCTAAACCTAACCCTAACGCAAACCTAACCATAACCCTAACCCTAACCCTAACCCTAAACCCTAAACGTAACCCTAACCCTAACCCTAACACTAACGCAAACCTAACCCTAACCCTAACCCTAACCCTAACCCTAACGCTAACGCAAATCTAACCCTAAACTTAAATCTAACCCTAAACCTAACACTAACACTGAACGTAACCCTAATGCAAACCTACCCTAACGCTAACCCTAACCCTAACCCTATCCCTAACCATGAAACCCTAACGCTAACCCTAACCCTAACCCTAATCAAAAAACCCTAACGCTAAACGTAAAACTAACCCTAACCAAAACCCTAACCCCTAACCCTAACCCTAACCCTAACCCTAATCCTATCCCTAACGCAAAAGTAACACTTACACTAACCCTAAACCTATTCTAACGCAAACTTAACCATAACACTAACCCTAACGCAAACCTAAGCCTAACCCTAACCCTAACCCTAAAGCAAACCTAACCCGAACCCTAAACGTAACCCTAACTCTAACCCTAACCCTAACCCTAACTCTAACTCTAAACCTAACCCTAAACCTAACCCTAACGCAAACCTAACCCTAAACCTAACGCTAACACTAACCCTAACCATAACCCTAACCCAAACCCTAAACCCTAACCCTATTGCTAACCCTAAATCTAACACAAACCCTAATAATAAAACCCTAACGCTAAACCTAACACTAACCCTTACCAAAACCCTAAACCCTAACCATAACCCTAACCCTAACCCTAACCCTAAACCCTAAACTTAACCCTAACCCTAACCCTAACACTAACGCAAACCTAACCCTAACCCTAACCCTAACCCTAACCCTAACCCTAACGCTAACGCAAATCTAACCCTAAACTTAAATCTAACCCTAAACCTAACACTAACACTGACCATAACCCTAACGTAAACCTACACTAACGCTAACCCTAACCCTAAACCTATCTTTAGCCATGAAACCCTAACGCTAACCTTAACCCTAACCCTAACCCTAATCATAAAACCCTAACGCTAAACGTAAAACTGACCCTAACCAAAACCATAACCCCTAACCCTAACCCTAACCCTAACCCTAATCTTATCCCTAACGCAAAAGTAACCCTTACACTAACCCTAAACCTATCCCTAACTAAACTTAACCATAACACTAATCCTAACGCAAACCTAACCCTAACCCTAACCCTAACCCTAAAGCAAACCTAACCCGAACCCTAAACCTAACCATAAACCTAACCCTAACGCAAACCTAACCCTAACCCTAAACCTAACCATAACCCTAACCCTAACCCTAACGCAAAACTATCCTAAACCATAACTCTGACCCCAACACTAAACGTAACTCTCACCATAACCCTAACGCAAACCTAAACTTAACCCTAACCCTAACCCTAACCCTAACGCAAATCTAACCCTAACCTTAACTCTTACCTGAACCCTAACGCTAACCTTAACCATAACCCTAACGCCAACCTAACCCTAACGCTAACCCTAAACATAACCCTAACCCTAACCCTAACGCAAACCTAACTCTAACCCTAACCCTAAATCTAACCCTAACCATAACCCAAAACCTAAACCTAACCCTAACCTTAACACTAACCCTTAACCTAACGCAAACCTAACGCTAACCCTAACCCTAACCGTAGACCTAAACCTAACACTAAACCTAATCGTAACGCAAACCTAACCCTAACACTAACCCTAACGAAAACCTAACCCTAACACTAAACCTAACCCTAACCTTAAACCTAACCCTAACACTAACCCTAACCCTAAACTTAACGCAAACCTAACCCTAACCCTAACCCTAACTCTAACCCTAAAACAAACCTAACCCTAACCCTAACCATAACCTAAACCCTAACCCTAACGCAAACCTAACCCTAACCCTAACCCTAACCCAACCCTAACACGAACTTAACCCTAACCCTAACCGTAACACGAACCTAACCCTAACCCTAACCCTAACGCAAACCTAACCCTAACCCTAACCCAAACGCAAACCTAACCTTAACCCTAACCCTATCCCAAACCTATTCCTAAACCTAACCCTAACCCTAATTCTAATACTAACCCTGACCCTAACCCTAACGCAAAACTATCGCTAACTCTAACCCTAACCCTAGCCCTAACCTAACCATAACCGTAATCCTAACTCAAACCTAACCCTAACACTAACCCTAACGAAAACCTAACCCTAACACTAAACCTAACCCTAACCTTAACCCTAACCCTAACACTAACCCCAACCCTAACCCTAACGCAAACCTAACCCTAACCCTAACCCTAACACTAACCCTAACGCAAACCTAACCCTAACCCTAACCATAACCCTAACCCTAACCCTAACGCAAACCTAACCCTAACCGTAACCCTAACCCGAACTCTAATCCTAACCTAACCCTAACCCTAACTCTAACCCTAACACTACACTTAACCCTAGTCTTATCCTAATGCAAACTTAACGCTAACCCTAACCCTATCCCTAGCCCGAAACCTAACTCTAACCCTAATCCTAACGCACACCTAACCCTAACACTAACCATAACGAAAACCTAACACTAACACTAACCCTAACCCTAACCTTAACCCTAACCCTAACACTAACCCTAACCCTAACCATAACGCAAAACTAACTCTAACCCTAACCCTAACCCGAACCCTAAACCTAACCCTAACCCTAACCCTATCACAAACCTATCCCTAAACCTAACCCTAACCCTAACTCTAACCCTAAACCTAACCCTAACTCTAACCATAACGCAAACCTAACGCTAACCCTAACCTAACCCTAGACCTAAACCTAACCCTAAACCTAAACCTAACGCAAACCTAACCCTAACACTAACCCTAATGAAACGTAACCCTAACACTAACACTAACACTAACCTTAACCCTAACCCTAACACTAACATTAACCCTAACCCTAATGCAAACCTAACCCTAACCCTAATCCTAAACCTAACCCTAACCCTAACTCTAACACTAACGAAAACCTAACCGTAACCCTAACCTAACCCTAACCCTAACCCTAAACCTAACCTAAAACTGACCCTAACACTAAACCTAACCCTAACGCAAACCTAAGCCTAACACTAACCCTAACCCTAACCCTAACCCTAACCCTAACCCTAACCCAAAGCCTAACCCTAACGCAAACCTAACCCTTACCTTAACCATAAACTTAACCCTAACCCTAACCCTAACGCAAACCTAACCCTAACCCTAACCCTAACCCGAAACCTAACCCGAACCTAACCCTAACCCTAACGCAAACCTAACCCTAACCCTAACCCAAACGCAAACCTAACCTTAACCCTAACCCTAACCCTATCCCAAACCTATTCCTAAAGCTAACCCTAACCCTAATTCTAATACTAACACTGACCCTAACCCTAACGCAAAACTATCGGTAACTCTACCCCTAACCCTAGACCTAAACCTAACCATAACCGTAATCCTAACTCAAACCTAACCCTAACACTAACCCTAACGAAAACCTAACCCTAACACTAAACCTAACCCTAAACTTAACCCTAACCCTAACACTAACCCTAACGCAAACCTAACTCTAACTCTAACCATAACCCTAACCCTAACCCTAACGCAAACCTAACCCTAACCCTAACCCTAACCCGAACTCTAATCCTAACCTAACCCTAACCCTAACTCTAACCCTAACACTACACATAACCCTAGTCTTATCCTAATGCAAACTTAACGCTAACCCTAACCCTATCCCTAGCCCGAAACCTAACCCTAAACCTAATCCTAACGCACACCTATCCCTAACACTAACCATAACGAAAACCTAACACTAACACTAACCCTAACCCTAACCTTAACCCTAACCCTAACACTAACCCTAACCCTAACCCTAACGCAAACCTAACCCTAACCCTAACCCTAACCCTAACCGTAACACGAACCTAACCCTAACCCTAACCCTAACGCAAACCTAACCCTAACCCTAACCCAAACGCAAACATAACCTTAACCCTAACCCTATCCCAAACCTATTCCTAAACCTAACCCTAACCCTAATTCTAATACTAACCCTGACCCTAACCCTAACGCAAAACTATCGGTAACTCTAACCCTAACCCTAGACCTAAACCTAACCATAACCGTAATCCTAACTCAAACCTAACCCTAACACTAACCCTAACGAAAACCTAACCCTAACACTAAACCTAACCCTAACCTTAAACCTAACCCTAACACTAACCCCAACCCTAACCCTAACGCAAACCTAACCCTAACCCTAACCCTAACACTAACCCTAACGCAAACCTAACCCTAACCCTAACCATAACCCTAACCCTAACCCTAACGCAAACCTAACCCTAACCCTAACCCTAACCCGAACTCTAATCCTAACCTAACCCTAACCCTAACTCTAACCCTAACACTACACTTAACCCTAGTCTTATCCTAATGCAAACTTTACGCTAACCCTAACCCTATCCCTAGCCCGAAACCTAACCCTAACCCTAATCCTAACGCACACCTAACCCTAACACTAACAATAACGAAAACCTAACACTAACACTAACCCTAACCCTAAACTTAACCCTAACCCTAACACTAACCCTAACCCTAACCATAACGCAAAACTAACCCTAACCCTAACCCTAACCCGAACCCTAAACCTAACCCTAACCCTAACCCTATCACAAACCTATCCCTAAACCTAACCCTAACCCTAACTCTAACCCTAAACCTCACCCTAACCATAACCATAACGCAAACCTAACGCTAACCCTAACCTAACCCTAGACCTAAACCTAACCCTAAACCTAAACCTAACGCAAACCTAACCCTAACACTAACACTAATGAAACGTAACCTAACACTAACCCTAACCCTAACCTTAACCCTAACCCTAACACTAACATTAACCCTAACCCTAATGCAAACCTAACCCTAACCCTAATCCTAAACCTAACCCTAACCCTAACTCTAACACTAATGAAAACCTAACCGTAATCCTAACCCTAACCCTAACACTAACCCTAACCCTAAACCTAACCTAAAACTGACCCTAACACTAAACCTAACCCTAACGCAAACCTAAGCCTAACACTAACCCTAACCCTAACCCTAACCCTAACCATAACCCAAAGCCTAACCCTAACGCAAACCTAACCCTAACCTTAACCATAACCCTAACCCTAACCCTAACCCTAACGCAAACCTAACCCTAACACTAACCCTAACCCGAAACCTAACCCGAACCTAACCCTAACCCTAACGCAAACCTAACCCTAACCCTAACCCAAACGCAAACATAACCTTAACCCTAACCCTAACCCTATCCCAAACCTATTCCTAAACCTAACCCTAACCCTAATTCTAATACTAGCCCTGACCCTAACCCTAACGCAAAACTATCGGTAACTCTAACCCTAACCCTAGACCTAAACCTAACCATAACCATAATCCTAACTCAAACCTAACCCTAACACTAACCCTAACGAAAACCTAACCCTAACACTAAACCTAACCCTAACCTTAACCCTAAACCTAACACTAACCCTAACCCTAACCCTACCGCAAACCTAACCCTAACCCTAACCCTAACCCTAATCCTAACGCAAACCTAACCCTAACACTAATCCTAACGAAACGTAACCCTTACACTAACGCTAACACTAAACTTAACCCTAACCCTAACTCTAACACTAACCCTAACCCTAATGCAAACCTAACCCTAACCCTAACCCTAACCCTAACCCTAACCCTAACCCTAACACTAACTCTAACCCTAACCCAAACCTAAACGTTACCCTTACCATAACCCTACCCCTAACCCTAACACAAACCTAACCCTAACCCTAACCCTAACCCTAACCCTAACCCTAACACGAACCTAACCCTAACCCTAACCCTAACGCAAACCTAACCCTAACCCTAACCCTAACCCTAAAGCAAACCTAACCCGAACCCTAAACCTAACCATAAACCTAACCCTAACGCAAACCTAACCCTAACCCTAAACCTAACCATAACCCTAACCCTAACCCTAACGCAAAACTATCCTAAACCATAACTCTGACCCCAACACTAAACGTAACTCTCACCATAACCCTAACGCAAACCTAAACTTAACCCTAACCCTAACCCTAACCCTAACGCAAATCTAACCCTAACCTTAACTCTTACCTGAACCCTAACGCTAACCTTAACCATAACCCTAACGCCAACCTAACCCTAACGCTAACCCTAAACATAACCCTAACCCTAACCCTAACGCAAACCTAACTCTAACCCTAACCCTAAATCTAACCCTAACCATAACCCAAAACCTAAACCTAACCCTAACCTTAACACTAACCCTTAACCTAACGCAAACCTAACGCTAACCCTAACCCTAACCGTAGACCTAAACCTAACACTAAACCTAATCGTAACGCAAACCTAACCCTAACACTAACCCTAACGAAAACCTAACCCTAACACTAAACCTAACCCTAACCTTAAACCTAACCCTAACACTAACCCTAACCCTAAACTTAACGCAAACCTAACCCTAACCCTAACCCTAACTCTAACCCTAAAACAAACCTAACCCTAACCCTAACCATAACCTAAACCCTAACCCTAACGCAAACCTAACCCTAACCCTAACCCTAACCCAACCCTAACACGAACTTAACCCTAACCCTAACCGTAACACGAACCTAACCCTAACCCTAACCCTAACGCAAACCTAACCCTAACCCTAACCCAAACGCAAACCTAACCTTAACCCTAACCCTATCCCAAACCTATTCCTAAACCTAACCCTAACCCTAATTCTAATACTAACCCTGACCCTAACCCTAACGCAAAACTATCGCTAACTCTAACCCTAACCCTAGCCCTAACCTAACCATAACCGTAATCCTAACTCAAACCTAACCCTAACACTAACCCTAACGAAAACCTAACCCTAACACTAAACCTAACCCTAACCTTAACCCTAACCCTAACACTAACCCCAACCCTAACCCTAACGCAAACCTAACCCTAACCCTAACCCTAACACTAACCCTAACGCAAACCTAACCCTAACCCTAACCATAACCCTAACCCTAACCCTAACGCAAACCTAACCCTAACCGTAACCCTAACCCGAACTCTAATCCTAACCTAACCCTAACCCTAACTCTAACCCTAACACTACACTTAACCCTAGTCTTATCCTAATGCAAACTTAACGCTAACCCTAACCCTATCCCTAGCCCGAAACCTAACTCTAACCCTAATCCTAACGCACACCTAACCCTAACACTAACCATAACGAAAACCTAACACTAACACTAACCCTAACCCTAACCTTAACCCTAACCCTAACACTAACCCTAACCCTAACCATAACGCAAAACTAACTCTAACCCTAACCCTAACCCGAACCCTAAACCTAACCCTAACCCTAACCCTATCACAAACCTATCCCTAAACCTAACCCTAACCCTAACTCTAACCCTAAACCTAACCCTAACTCTAACCATAACGCAAACCTAACGCTAACCCTAACCTAACCCTAGACCTAAACCTAACCCTAAACCTAAACCTAACGCAAACCTAACCCTAACACTAACCCTAATGAAACGTAACCCTAACACTAACCCTAACACTAACCTTAACCCTAACCCTAACACTAACATTAACCCTAACCCTAATGCAAACCTAACCCTAACCCTAATCCTAAACCTAACCCTAACCCTAACTCTAACACTAACGAAAACCTAACCGTAACCCTAACCTAACCCTAACCCTAACCCTAAACCTAACCTAAAACTGACCCTAACACTAAACCTAACCCTAACGCAAACCTAAGCCTAACACTAACCCTAACCCTAACCCTAACCCTAACCCTAACCCTAACCCAAAGCCTAACCCTAACGCAAACCTAACCCTTACCTTAACCATAAACTTAACCCTAACCCTAACCCTAACGCAAACCTAACCCTAACCCTAACCCTAACCCGAAACCTAACCCGAACCTAACCCTAACCCTAACGCAAACCTAACCCTAACCCTAACCCAAACGCAAACCTAACCTTAACCCTAACCCTAACCCTATCCCAAACCTATTCCTAAAGCTAACCCTAACCCTAATTCTAATACTAACACTGACCCTAACCCTAACGCAAAACTATCGGTAACTCTACCCCTAACCCTAGACCTAAACCTAACCATAACCGTAATCCTAACTCAAACCTAACCCTAACACTAACCCTAACGAAAACCTAACCCTAACACTAAACCTAACCCTAAACTTAACCCTAACCCTAACACTAACCCTAACGCAAACCTAACTCTAACTCTAACCATAACCCTAACCCTAACCCTAACGCAAACCTAACCCTAACCCTAACCCTAACCCGAACTCTAATCCTAACCTAACCCTAACCCTAACTCTAACCCTAACACTACACATAACCCTAGTCTTATCCTAATGCAAACTTAACGCTAACCCTAACCCTATCCCTAGCCCGAAACCTAACCCTAAACCTAATCCTAACGCACACCTATCCCTAACACTAACCATAACGAAAACCTAACACTAACACTAACCCTAACCCTAACCTTAACCCTAACCCTAACACTAACCCTAACCCTAACCCTAACGCAAACCTAACCCTAACCCTAACCCTAACCCTAACCGTAACACGAACCTAACCCTAACCCTAACCCTAACGCAAACCTAACCCTAACCCTAACCCAAACGCAAACCTAACCTTAACCCTAACCCTATCCCAAACCTATTCCTAAACCTAACCCTAACCCTAATTCTAATACTAACCCTGACCCTAACCCTAACGCAAAACTATCGGTAACTCTAACCCTAACCCTAGACCTAAACCTAACCATAACCGTAATCCTAACTCAAACCTAACCCTAACACTAACCCTAACGAAAACCTAACCCTAACACTAAACCTAACCCTAACCTTAAACCTAACCCTAACACTAACCCCAACCCTAACCCTAACGCAAACCTAACCCTAACCCTAACCCTAACACTAACCCTAACGCAAACCTAACCCTAACCCTAACCATAACCCTAACCCTAACCCTAACGCAAACCTAACCCTAACCCTAACCCTAACCCGAACTCTAATCCTAACCTAACCCTAACCCTAACTCTAACCCTAACACTACACTTAACCCTAGTCTTATCCTAATGCAAACTTTACGCTAACCCTAACCCTATCCCTAGCCCGAAACCTAACCCTAACCCTAATCCTAACGCACACCTAACCCTAACACTAACAATAACGAAAACCTAACACTAACACTAACCCTAACCCTAAACTTAACCCTAACCCTAACACTAACCCTAACCCTAACCATAACGCAAAACTAACCCTAACCCTAACCCTAACCCGAACCCTAAACCTAACCCTAACCCTAACCCTATCACAAACCTATCCCTAAACCTAACCCTAACCCTAACTCTAACCCTAAACCTCACCCTAACCATAACCATAACGCAAACCTAACGCTAACCCTAACCTAACCCTAGACCTAAACCTAACCCTAAACCTAAACCTAACGCAAACCTAACCCTAACACTAACACTAATGAAACGTAACCTAACACTAACCCTAACCCTAACCTTAACCCTAACCCTAACACTAACATTAACCCTAACCCTAATGCAAACCTAACCCTAACCCTAATCCTAAACCTAACCCTAACCCTAACTCTAACACTAATGAAAACCTAACCGTAATCCTAACCCTAACCCTAACACTAACCCTAACCCTAAACCTAACCTAAAACTGACCCTAACACTAAACCTAACCCTAACGCAAACCTAAGCCTAACACTAACCCTAACCCTAACCCTAACCCTAACCATAACCCAAAGCCTAACCCTAACGCAAACCTAACCCTAACCTTAACCATAACCCTAACCCTAACCCTAACCCTAACGCAAACCTAACCCTAACACTAACCCTAACCCGAAACCTAACCCGAACCTAACCCTAACCCTAACGCAAACCTAACCCTAACCCTAACCCAAACGCAAACATAACCTTAACCCTAACCCTAACCCTATCCCAAACCTATTCCTAAACCTAACCCTAACCCTAATTCTAATACTAGCCCTGACCCTAACCCTAACGCAAAACTATCGGTAACTCTAACCCTAACCCTAGACCTAAACCTAACCATAACCATAATCCTAACTCAAACCTAACCCTAACACTAACCCTAACGAAAACCTAACCCTAACACTAAACCTAACCCTAACCTTAACCCTAAACCTAACACTAACCCTAACCCTAACCCTACCGCAAACCTAACCCTAACCCTAACCCTAACCCTAATCCTAACGCAAACCTAACCCTAACACTAATCCTAACGAAACGTAACCCTTACACTAACGCTAACACTAAACTTAACCCTAACCCTAACTCTAACACTAACCCTAACCCTAATGCAAACCTAACCCTAACCCTAACCCTAACCCTAACCCTAACCCTAACCCTAACACTAACTCTAACCCTAACCCAAACCTAAACGTTACCCTTACCATAACCCTACCCCTAACCCTAACACAAACCTAACCCTAACCCTAACCCTAACCCTAACCCTAACCCTAACACGAACCTAACCCTAACCCTAACCCTAACGCAAACCTAACCCTAACCCTAACCCAAACGCAAACCTAAACTTAACCCTAACCCTAACCCTATCCCAAACCTATCCCTAAACCTAACCCAAACCCTAATTCTAATACTAACCCTGACCCTAGCCCTAACGCAAAAATAACGCTAACTCTAACCCTAACCCTAGACCTAAACCAAACCCTAACCGTAATCCTAACTCAAACCTAACCCTAACACTAACCCTAACGAAAACCTAACCCTAACACTAAACCTAACCCTCAACTTAACCCTAACCCTAACCATAACCCTAACCCTAACCCTAACGCAAACCTAACCCTAACCCTAACCCTAACCCGAACCCTAACCCGAACTTAACCCTAACCCTAACCGTAACACGAACCTAACCCTAACCCTAACCCTAACGCAAACCTAACCCTAACCCTAACCCAAACGCAAACCTAACCTTAACCCTAACCCTAACCCTATCCCAAACCTATTCCTAAACCTAACCCTAACCCTAATTCTAATACTAACCCTGACCCTAACCCTAACGCAAAACTATCGGTAACTCTAACCCTAACCCTAGACCTAAACCTAACCATAACCATAATCCTAACTCAAACCTAACCCTAACACTAACCCTAACGAAAACCTAACCCTAACACTAAACCTAACCCTAACCTTAACCCTAAACCTAACACTAACCCTAACCCTAACCCTACCGCAAACCTAACCCTAACCCTAACCCTAACCCTAATCCTAACGCAAACCTAACCCTAACACTAATCCTAACGAAACGTAACCCTTACACTAACGCTAACACTAAACTTAACCCTAACCCTAACTCTAACATTAACCCTAACCCTAATGCAAACCTAACCCTAACCCTAACCCTAACCCTAACCCTAACCCTAACCCTAACACTAACTCTAACCCTAACCCAAACCTAAACGTTACCCTTACCATAACCCTACCCCTAACCCTAACACAAACCTAACCCTAACCCTAACCCTAACCCTAACCCTAACACGAACCTAACCCTAACCCTAACCCTAACGCAAACCTAACCCTAACCCTAACCCAAACGCAAACCTAAACTTAACCCTAACCCTAACCCTATCCCAAACCTATCCCTAAACCTAACCCAAACCCTAATTCTAATACTAACCCTGACCCTAGCCCTAACGCAAAAATAACGCTAACTCTAACCCTAACCCTAGACCTAAACCAAACCCTAACCGTAATCCTAACTCAAACCTAACCCTAACACTAACCCTAACGAAAACCTAACCCTAACACTAAACCTAACCCTCAACTTAACCCTAACCCTAACCATAACCCTAACCCTAACCCTAACGCAAACCTAACCCTAACCCTAACCCTAACCCGAACCCTAACCCGAACTTAACCCTAACCCTAACCGTAACACGAACCTAACCCTAACCCTAACCCTAACGCAAACCTAACCCTAACCCTAACCCAAACGCAAACCTAACCTTAACACTAACCCTAACCCTATCCCAAACCATTCCTAAACCTAACCCTAACCCTAATTCTAATACTAACCCTGACCCTAACCCTAAGGCAAAACTATCGGTAACTCTAACCCTAACCCTACACCTAAACCTAACCATAACCGTAATCCTAACTCAAACCTAACCCTAACACTAACCCTAACGAAAACCTAACCCTAACACTAAACCTAACCCTAACCTTAACCCTAACCCTAACACTAACCCCAACCCTAACCCTAACGCAAAGCTAACCCTAACCCTAACCCTAACACTAACCCTAACGCAAACCTAACCCTAACCCTAACCATAACCCTAACCCTAACCCTAACGCAAACCTAACCCTAACCCTAACCCTAACCCGAACTCTAATCCTAACCTAACCCTAACCCTAACACTAACCCTAACACTACACTTAACCCTAGTCTTATCCTAATGCAAACTTAACGCTAACCCTAACCCTATCCCTAGCCCGAAACCTAACCCTAACCCTAATCCTAACGCACACCTAACCCTAACACTAACCATAACGAAAACCTACCACTAAACCTAACCCTAACCTTAACCCTAACCCTAACATTAACCCTAACCCTAACCATAACGCAAAACTAACCCTAACCCTAACCCTAACCCGAACCCTAAACCTAACCATAACCCTAACCCTATCACAAACCTATCCCTAAACCTAACCCTAACCCTAACTCTAACCCTAACCCTAACCCTAACCCTAACCCAAACGTAAACCTAACCTTAACCCTAACCCAAACTCTATCGCAAACCTATCCCTAAACCTGAACCTAACCGTAACTCTAATCCTAACCCTAACCCTAACCCTAACCCTAACGCAAAACTAACGGTAACTCTAACCCTAACCCTAGACCTAAACCTAACACTAACCCTAATCCTAAGGCAAACCTAACCCTAACACTAACCCTAATGAAAACCTAACCCTAACACTAAACCTAACACTAACCTTAACCCTAACCCTAACACTAACCCTAACCCTAACCCTAACGCAAACCTAACCCTAACCCTAACCTTATCCCTAAACCTAACTCTAAACCTAACGCAAACCTAACCGTAACCCTTACAATAATCCTAACCCTAACCCTAACACAAACCTAACCCTAACCCTAAACCTAACCCTAACCCTAACACGAACCTAACCCTAACCCTAACCCTAACGCAAACCTAACCCTAACCCTAACCCAAACGCAAACCTAACCTTAACCCTAACCCTAACCTATCCCAAACCTATCCATAAACCTAAACTTAACCCTAATTCTAATACTAACCCTGACCCTAACCCTAACGCAAAACTAACGCTAACTCTAACCCTAATCCTAGACCTAAACCTAACCCTAACCGAAATCCTAACTCAAACCTAACCCTAACACTAACCCTAACGAAAACCTAACCCAAACACTAAACCTAACCCTAACCTTAACCCTAACACTAACACTAACCCTAATCCTAACCGTAACGCACAGCTAACTCTAACCCTAACCCTAACACTAACCCTAACGCAAACCTAACCCTAACCTTAACCCTAACCCTAACACTAACCCTAACCCTAACCGTAACGCACACCTAACCCTAACCATAACCCTAACCCTAACCCTAACGCAAACCTAACCCTAACCCTAACCCTAACCCGAACCATAACCCGAAATTAAGCCTTACCCTAACTCTAACGCAAACCTAACCCTAACCTTTACCATAACGCAAACCTAACCCTAACTCTAACCATAACCCTAACTCTAACGCAAACCTAAACCTAACACTAATCCTAACATTAACCCTAACCCTAACTCTAATACAAACCTAACCCTAACCCTAACCCTAGCCCTAACGCAAACCTAACCCTAATCCTAAACCTAACCCTAATCCTAAACCTAACCCTAACCCTAAACCTAACGCAAACCTAACCTTAACACTAACCCTAACCCTAACCCTAACCCTAACCCTAACCATAACCGTAACGCAAACCTATCCCTAAACCTAACCCTAACCCTAACTGTAATCATAACCCTACACCTAATCCTAACCCTAACCCTAACGCAAACCTAACGCTAACCCTAACCCTAACCCTAGCCCTAAACCTAACCCTAACCCTAATCCTAATGCAAACTTAACCTTCACACTAACCCTAACGAAAACCTAACACTAACACTAACCCTAACCCTAACCTTAACCATAACCCTACACTAACCCTAACCCTAAACCTAACGAAAACCTAACCCTAACCCTAACCCTAACCCTAACCCTAACTCTAACCCTAACGCAAACCTAAACCTAATCCTAACCCTAACCCTACCCTAACCATAACCCGAACCTAACCCTAACTCTAACCCTAGCGCAACCCTAACCCTAACCCTAACGCAAACCTACCCTAACCCTAACCCTAACCCTAAACCTAATCCTAAACCTAACCCTACCCCTTGCCCTAATGCAATCCTAACCCTAACCCTAACCCTAACCCTAACCCTAACCCTAACCCTAACCCTAACGCAATCCTAACCCTAAACCTAAACGTAACCCTAACCCAAACCCTAACCCTGACCCTAACCCTAACGCAAACCTAATCCTAAGCATAACCCTAATCCTAACGCAAACATAACCCTTACCCTAACCCTAACCCTAACTCTAACGCAAACCTAAACCTACACTAACCCTAACTCTAACCCTAACCCTAACCCTAACGGAAACCTAACCTTAACCCTAACCCTAACTCTAACGCAACCAAACCCTAACACTAACCCTAATAATAACCCTAACCCTAACTCTAACCCTAACGCAAACCTAACCCTAACAAAACCATAAACCAAACCGTAATGCAAACCTAACCCTAACCCTAACTTTAACCCTAAACATAACCCTAAATCTAACCTTAACACAAACCTAACCCTAACCCTAACCCTAACCCTAACCATAACCCTAACTCTAACTCAAACCTAAACCTAACACTAACATTAGCACTAACACTAGCCCTAACCCTAACGGAAATCTAACCCTAACCATAACCCTAATACTAACGCAAACCTAACCCTAACCCTAACCCTAACCATAATCCTAAACTTAACCTTACGGCAAACCTAACCCTAACCCTAACCCAAACGCAAACCTAACTTTAAACCTAACCCTAAACCTAACCCTATCGCAAACCTATCCCTAAACCTAACTCTAACCCTAACTCTAATCCTAATCGTAACCATAACCCTAAACCTAACGCAAAACTAACGCTAACTCTAACCCTAAACCTAGACCTAAACCTAACCCTAAACCTAATCCTAACGCAAACCTAACCCTAACACTAACACTAACGAAAACCTAACCCTAACACTAAACCTAACCCTAAACTTAAACCTAACCCTAACAATAACCATAACCCTAACCTTAACGGAAAACTAACCCTAACCCTAACCCTAACCCTAACTCTAACCCTAACGCAAACCTAACACTAACCCTAACCATAACCCTAAACCTAACGCAAACATAACCCTAACCCTAACCCGAACCCGAACCTAACCCTAACCCTAACCCTAACGCGAAACTAACCCTAACCGTTACCATAACGCAAACCTAATCCTAACACTAACCAGAACCCTACTCTAACGCAAACATAAACCTAACACTAACCCTAACATTAACCCTAACCCTAAGTCTAACGCAAACCTAACCCTAATCCTAACCCTAACCCTAACCCTAACCCTAACGCAAACCTAACCCTAATCCTAACCCTAACCCTAACCCTAACCATAACCCTAACGCAAATCTATCCTTAACCCTAACCCTAACCCTAAACCTAACCTTAAACCTAACCCTAACCCTAACAAAAACCTATCCCGAAACCTAAACCTAACCCTAACTCTAACCCTAATCCTACACCTAACCCTAACCCTAATCCTAATGCAAACTTATCGCTAACATAACCCTAACCCTACCCCTAAACCTAACCCTAACTCTAACCCTAAGGCAAACCTAACCGTAACACTTACCATAACCCTAACCTAACCCTAAAGCAAACCTAACCCTAACACTAATCCTAACCCTAACACGAACCTAACCCTAAACTTAACCCTAACGCAAACCTAACCCTAACCCTAACCCTAACCCTAACTCTAACCCTAATCCTACACCTAACCCTAACCCTAATCCTAATGCAAACCTATCGCTAACATAACCCTAACCCTAGCCCTAAACCTAACCCTAACTCTAACCCTAACGCAAACCTAACCGTAACACTTACCATAACCCTAACCTAACCCTAAAGCAAACCTAACCCTAACACTAACCCTAAACCTAACACGAACCTAACCCTAACCTTAACCCTAACACAAACCTAACCCTAACCCTTACCCTAACGCAAACCTAAACTACAACTAACACTAACCCTAAATCTAACGCAAACCTAAACCTAACACTAACCCTAACACTAATCCTAACCCTAACCCTAACGCAAACCTAATCTTAACCCTAACCCTGACCCTAACGCAAACCTAACCCTAACCCTAACCCTAACCCTAACCCTAAACCTAAACCTAACTCTAATCCTAACGCAAACCTAAAACTAACCATAACCCTAAACATAACCATAACGCAAACCTAACCCTAACCCTAACCCTATCACTAACCATAACCCTAAACCTAACCTTCACGCAAAGCTAACCCTAACCCTAACCCTGACCGTAACCCTAACCATAACCCTAAACTTAACCTTAATGCAAACCTAACCCTAACACTAACCCTAAGCCAAACGTAAACCTAACCTTAATCCTAACCCAAAACCTATCGCAAACCTATCCCTAAACCTAAACCTAACTCTAACTCTAATCCTAACACAAACCCTAAGCCTAACGCAAAACTAACGGTAACTCTATCCCTAACCCTAGACCTAAACCTAACCCTAACCCTAATCCTAACGCAAACCTAACAATAACACTAACCCTAACGAAATCCTAACCCTAACACTAAACCTAACCCTAACCTTAACCCTAACCCTAACACTAACCCTAACCCTAACCCTAACGCAAACCTAACACTAACCCTAACCCTATCCCTAACCCTAACTCTAACCCTAACGCAAACCTAACTCTAACCCTAACCATAACCCTAACCCTAACCATAAGGCAAACGTAACCCTAACACTAACCCTAACCCGAACCCTAACCAGAAACTTACCCTAGCCCTAAACCTAACGCAAACCTAACCCTAACCCTTACCATAACGCAAACCAATCCCTAACCCTAACCATAACCCTAACTCTAACGCAAACCTAAACCTAACACTAACCCTAACACTAACCCTAACCCTAACACTAACGCAAACCTAACCCTAACCCTAACCCTAATCCTAACACAAACCTAACCCTAACCCTAACCCTAAACATAATCTTAAACTTAACCTTAACGCAAACCTTACCCTAACCCTAACCCTAACCCTAACCCAAACGCAAACCTAACCTTAACCCTAACACTAACCCTAACCCTATCGCAATTCTATCCCTAAACCTAACCCTAACCCTAACTCTAATCCTAACCCTATCCCTAACCCTAACCCTAACGCAAAACTAACGCTAACTCTAACCCAAACCCTAGACCTAAACATAACCCTAAACCTAATCCTAACGCAAAGCTAACCCTAACACTAACCCTAACGAAAACCTAACCCTAACACTAACCCTAACCCTAACCCTAACGAAAACCAAAGCCTAACCCTAACACTAACCATAACTCTAACCCTAACGAAACTTAACCCTAACCTTAACCATAACACTAACCCTAACCCTAACCCTAACGCAAACCTAACCCTAACCCTAACCCTAACCAGAACCCTAACTCGAACCTAACCCTAACCCTAACGCAAACCTAACCCTAACCCTTACCAAAACGCAAACCTAACCCTAACCCTAACCCTAACCCTAACCTTAACCCTAAACCTAACACTAACCCAAACATTAACCCTAACCCTAACCCTAACGAAAACCTAACCCTAACCCTAACCCTAACGCAAACCTAACCCTAATCCTAACCCTAATTCTAACCCTAACCCTAACGCAAAACTAACCTTAACCCTAGAAATAACCCTAAACCTAAACCTAACACTAACCCTAACCCTAACGCAAACCTATCCCAAAACCTAACCCTAACCCTAACTCTAACCCTAACCCTACACCTAACCCTAACCCTAACCCTAACAAAACCTGACGCTAACCCTAACCCTAACCCTAGCCCTAAACCTAACCCTAGCCCTAATCCTAACGCAAACTTAACCCTAACACTAACCCTAACGAAAACCTAACACTAACATTAACCCTAAACCTAACCTTAACCCTAACCCTAACACTAACCCTAACCATAACCCTAACGAAAACCTAACCTTAACGCTAACCCTAACCCTAACCCTAACCCTAACCCTAACCCTAAACATAACACTAACCCAAACATTAACCCTAACCCTAACCCTAACGCAAACCTAACCCTAACCCTAACCCTAACGCAAACCTAACCTTAACCCTAACAATAACCCTAAACCTAAACCTAACCCTAACCCTAACCCTAAACCTAACTCTAACCCTAACGCAAACCTAACCCTAACCCTAACCATAACCATGTCCCTATCCATAACGCATACCTAACCCTAAACCTTACCCTAACCCAAACGCAAAACTAAACTTAACCATAACCCTAACCCAACCGTAAAAGTAATCCTAACCTAACCCTAACCCTAAACCTAACCCTAACCCTAACCGTAACCCTAACCCTAACGCAAACCTAACGCTAACCCTAACCCTAACCCTAGCCCTAAACCTAACCCTAACCCTAATCCTAACGAAAACCTAACGCTAACACTAACCCTAACGAAAACCTAACACTAACACTAACCCTGACCCTAAACTTAACCCTAACCCTAACCCTAAACCTAACACTAACCCTAACGCAAACCTAACCCTAACCCTAACCATAAACATGTCCCTATCCATAACGCATACCTAACCCTAAACCTAACCCTAACCCTACCCCTAACCATAACACGAACCTAACCCAAACTCTAACACTAATGCAAACCTAACCCTAAACCTCACCCTATCGCAAACCTAACACTAACCACAAACCTAACCCTAACCCTAACGCTAACGCAAACGTAACCCTAACCCTAAACATAACCCTACTCTAAACCTAACCCTAAACCTAACCCTAACGTAAACCTAACCCTAACCTTAACCCTAACCCTAACCCTAACCCAAAACCTAACCCTAACCGTAGCCTTAACGCAATCCTAACCCTAACCCTAACCCTAACCCTAACCCTAATGCAGACCTAACCATAACCCTAACCCAAATCCTAACGCAAACCTAACCCTAACCCTAACCCTAACCATAACCCTAAACTTAACCATAACGCAAACCTAACCCTAACCCTAACCCTAACCCTAACCCAAACGCAAAACTAAACTTAACCATAACCCTAACCCAACCCTAAAAGTAATCCTAACCTAAACCTAAACCTAAACCTAACCCTAACCCTAACCCTAACCCTAACGCAAACTGACGCTAACCCTAACCCTAACCCTAGACCTAAACCTAACCCTAACCCTAATACAAACGCAAACCTAACCATAACAATAACCCTTAAAAAAACCTAACCCTAACACTAAACGTAGCCCTAACCTTAACCCTAAACTAACACTAACCCTAACACTAACCCTAACACAAACCGAAACCTAACTCTAACCCTAACCCAAACCCTAACTCTAACCCTAACGCAAACCTGACCCTACCCCTAACCAAAACCCTAAACATAACCCTAACGCAAAACTAACCCTAACCCTAACCCTAACCCTAACCCGATCCCTAACTCGAACCTAACCCTAACCCTAACCCTAACGCAAACCTAACACTAAACATTACCATAACGCAAGCTTAACCTTAACCCTAACCCTAACCCTAACTCTAAAGCAAACCTACACCTAACACTAACCCTAACATTAAACCAAACACTACCCCTAACGCAAACCTAACTCTAACACTAACCCTAACCCTAACGCAAACCTAACCCTCACCCTAAAGCTAACCCTAACCCTAACCCTAACTCAAACCTATCCTTAAACCTAACCCTAACACTAACTCTAACCCTAACCCAACACCTAACCGTAACCCTAACCCTAACGCAAACCTAACGCTAACCCTAACCCTAACCCTAGCCCTAAACCTAACCCTAACCCTAATCCTAACGAAAACCTAACGCTAACACTAACCCTAACGAAAACCTAACACTAAAACTAACCCTGACCCTAAACTTAACCCTAACCCTAACCCTAAACCTAACACTAACCCTAACGCAAACCTAACACTAACCCTAACCCTAACCCTAACTCTAACCCCAAAACAAAACCTAACCCTAACCCTAACCATAACCCTAACCCTAAACCTAACTCTAACCTAACCCTAACCCTAACCTTAACCCTACCCCTAACCATAACCCGAACCTAACCATAACCCTAACCCTAACGCAAGCCTAACCCTAATACTAACCCTATCGCAAACATAACCCTAACCATAAACTTAATCATAACCCTAACCCTAACGCAAACCTAACCCTACCCCAAAACCTAACCCTAATCTAAACCTAACTGTAAACCTAACCTTAACGCAAACCTTTCCCTAATCCTAACCCTAAACCTAGCCTAACGCTATCCTAACCCTAACCCTAACCCTAACCCTAACCTTAACACTAACGCAAACCTAAACCTAAACCTAACCCTAACCCTAAACCTAACCCTAACCCTAACGCAAATTAACACTAACCCTAAACGTAACCCTAACCCTAACCCTAACCATAACTCTAACGCAAACCTAAAACTAACATTTACCCTAACACTAACCCTAACCCTAAACCTAACGCAAACCTAACCCTAATCCTAAACCGAACCCTACTCTAAACCTAACTCTAAACCTAACCCTAACGCAAACCTAACCCTAACCCTAACCCTAATCCTAACCCTAACACTAAACCTAGCCCTAACACTATCCTAAACCTAACCCTAACCCTAACCCTAATGCAGACCTAACCATAACCCTAACCCTAATCCTAACGCAAACCTAACCCTAACCCTAACACTAATCATAACCATAACACTAAACTTAACCATAACGCAAACCTAACCCTAACCCTAACCCTAACCCTAACCCTAACCCAAACGCAAAACTAACCTTAACCGTAACCCTAACCCAACCCTAAAAGTAATCCTAACCCTAACCCTAACCCTAACGCTAACCCTAACCCTAACACAAAGTGACGCTAACCCTAACCCTAACCCTAGACCTAAACCTAACCCTAACCCTAATCCAAACGCAAACCTAACCCTAACACTAACCCTAACGAAAAGCTAACCCTAACACTAAACGTAGCCCTAAACTTAACCATAACCTAACACTAACCCTAACACTAACGCTAATGCAAACCTAACCCTAACTCTAACCCTAACCCTAACACTAACTCTAACCCTAACGCAAACCTGACACTAACCCTAACCAAAACCCTAACCCTAACCCTAACGCAAACCTAACTCTAACCCTAACACTAACCCTAACCCGATCCATAACTCGAAACTAACCCTAACCCTAACCCTAACGCAAACCTAACCCTAAACCTTACCATAACGCAAACCTAACCTTAACCCTAACCCTAACCCTAACTCTAAAGCAAACATACACCTAACACTAACCCTAACATTAACCCTAACACTTCCCTAACGCACACCTAACCCTAACACTAACCCTAACCCTAACGTTAACCCTAAACCTAACCCTAACCCTAACCCTATCGCTAACTTATCCCTAAACCGAACCCTAACACAAACTCTCACCCTAACCCTACACCTAACCGTAACCCTAAACCTAACTCAAACCTAACGCTAACCCTAACCCTAACCCTAGCCCTAAACCTAACCCTAACCCTAATCCTAACGCAAACCTAACGCTAACACTAACCCTAACCCTAGCCCTAAACCTAACCCTAACCCTAATCCTAACGAAAACCTAACACTAACACTAACCCTGACCCTAACCTTAACCCTAACCCTAACCCTAAAACTAACTCTAACCCTAACGCAAACCTAACCCTAACCCTAACCCTAACTCTAATCCTAACACAAAAATTAACCCTAACCCTAATCATAACCCTAACCCTAAACCTAACTCTAACCTAACCCTAAACCTAACGTTAACCCTACCCCTAACCATAACCCGAACCTAACCATAACACTAACCCTAACGCAAGCCTAACCATAATACTAACCCTATCGCAAACCTAACCCTAACCATAAACTTAATCATAACCTAACCCTAACGCAAACTTAACCCTAACTCTAAACCTAAACCGACTCTAAACCTAACTGTAAACCTAATCTTAACGCAAACCTTACCCTAAACATAAACCTAACCCTAACCATAAACCTAGCCCTAACGCTATCCAAAGCCTAACCCTAACCCTAACCCTAACACTAACGCAAACCTAAACCTAAACCTAACCCTAACCCTAACTATAAACCTAACCGTAACCCTAACCCTAACCCAAACGCAAACCTAACCCTAACCCAAACCCTAACCCTAACCCTAACCCTAACCCTAAACCTAACCTTAACGCAAACCAAAACCTAACCATAACCCTAACCCTAACCCTAACCTAAACGCAAATATAACACTAACCCTAAACCTAACCCTAACCCTAACCCTAACCATAACTCTAACGCAAACCTAAAACTAACATTTACCCTAACACTAACCCTAACCCTAACCCTAACGCAAACCTAACCCTAACCCTAAACCTAACCCTACTCTAAACCTAACTCTAAACCTAACGCTAACGCTAACCTAACCCTAACCCTAACCCTAATCCTAACCCTAACCCTAAACCTAGCCCTAACGCTATCCTAAACCTAACCCTAAACCTAACCCTAACCCTAACCCTAATGCAGACCTAACCATAACCCTAAACCTAATCCTAACGCAAACCTAACCCTAACCCTAACCATAAACCTAAACTTAACCATAACGCAAACCTAACCCTAACCCAAAACTTAACCCTAACCCAAAGGCAAAACTAACCTTAACCATAACCCTAACCCAACCCTAAAAGTAATCCTCACCCTAACCCTAACCCTAACCCTAACCCTAACGCAAAGTGACGCTAACCCTAACCCTAAACCTAGACCTAAACCTAACCCTAACCGTAATCCAAATGCAAACCGAACCCTAACGCTAACCCTAAAGAAAAACTAACCCTAACACTAAACGTAGCCCTAACCTTAACCCTAACCTAACACTAACCATAACACTAACCCTAACGCAAACCTAAACCTCACCCTAACCCTAACCCTAACCCTAACCCTAAACCTAACCAAACCCTAACCCTAACCCTAACCCTAACGCAAACCTATCCCTAAACCTAACCTTAACACTAACTCTAACCCTAACCCTACACCTAACCGTAACCATAACCATAACGCAAACCTAACGCTAACACTTACCCTAACCCTAGCCCTAAACCTAACCCTAACCCTAATCCTAACGCAAACCTAACGCTAACACTAACCCTAACGAAAACCTAACACTAACACTAACCCTGACCCTAACCTTAACCCTAACCCTAACCCTAAAACTAACACTAACCATAAGGCAAACCGAACCCTAACCCTAACCGTAACCCTAACTCTAACCCTAACACAAAACCTAACCCTAACCCTAACCATAACCCTAACCCTAAACCTAACTCTAAACTAATACTAACCCTAACCTTAACCCTACCCATAACAATAACCCGAACCTAACCATAACCCTAACCCTAACGCAAGCCAAACCCTAATCCTAACCCTATCGCAAACCTATCCCTAACCATAAACTTAATCATAACCCTAAACTTAACGCAAACCTAACCCTAACCCTAAACCTAACCCTACTCTAAACCTAACTGTAAACCTAACCCTAACGCAAACCTTACCCTAACCCTAACCCTAACCCTAAACCTAAACCTAGCCCTAACGGTATCCTAACCCTAACCCGAACCCTAACCCTAACCCTAACATTATCGCAAACCTAAACCTAAAACTAATCCTAACGCTAACCCTAACCCTAAAACTAACCCTAACCCTAACCCTAACGCAAACCTAACCCTAACCCTATCCCTAACCCTAACCCTAACCCTAACGCAAATATAACACTAACCCTAAACCTAACCCTAACCCTAACCATAATCCTAACCATAACTCTAACGCAAATAAAACTAACATTTACCCTAACACTAACCCTAACCCTAACCCTAACGCTATCCTAACCCTAACCCTAAACCTAACCCTAACCCTAACCCTATCGCAAAACTATCCCTAAACATAACCATAACCCTAACTCTGACCCTAACAATAACCCTAACCGTAACCCTAATGCATATCTAACGCTAACACTAACCCTAACACTAGACCTAAACCTAACCCTAACCCTAACCCTAACGCCAACCTAACCGTAACCCGAAACCTAAACCTAATTCTAATCCTAACCCTAACGCAAACCTAACCTTAACCCTAAACTGAACCCTAAACCTAACCCTAACCGTAACTCTAATCCTAACCCTAACCCTAACGCAAAACTAACGCTAAATCTATCCATATCCCTAGACCTAAACCTAACCCTAACCCTAATCCTAACGCAAACCTAACACTAACACTAACCCTAACGAAAACCTAACCCTAACACTAAACCTAACCCTAACCTTAACCCTAACCCTAACACTAACCCTAACCCTAACCCTAACGCAAAACTAACACTAACCCTAACCCTATCCCTAACCCTAAATCTAACCCTAACGCAAACCTAACTCTAACCCTAACCATAACACTAACCCTAACCTTAACGCAAACCTAACCCTAACCCTAACCCTAACCCGAACCCTAACCCGAAACTTACCCTAGCCCTAACCCTAACGCAAACCAATCCCTAACCCTAACCATAACCCTAACTCTAACGCAAACCTAAACCTAACACTAACCCTAACACTAACCCTAACCCTAACCCTAACGCAAACCTAACCCTAACACTAACCCTAATCCTAACGCAAACCTAACCCTAACCCTAACCCTAACCCTAAACATAATCTTAAACTTAACCTTAACGCAAACCTAACCCTAACCCTAACCCTAACCCTAACCCAAACGCAAACCTAACCTTAACCCTAACACTAACCCTAACCCTATCGCAATCCTATCCCTAAACCTAACCCTAACCCTAACTCTAATCCTAATCCTATCCCTAACCCTAACCCTAACGCAAAACTAACGCTAACTCTAACCCAAACCCTAGACCTAAACCTAACCCTAAACCTAATCCTAACGCAAACCTAACCCTAACACTAACCCTAACGAAAACCTTACCCTAACACTAAACCTAACCCTAACCTTAAACCTAACCCTAACACTAACCCTAACCTTAACCCTAACGCAAACATAAGCCTAACCCTAACCCTAACCATAACTCTAACCCTATCGCAAACTTAACCCTAAACTTAACCATAACCCTAACCCTAACCCTAACCCTAACCCTAACGCAAACTTAACCCTAACCCTAACCCTAACCAGAACCCTAACTCGAACCTAACCCTAACCCTAACGCAAACCTAACCCTAATCCTAACCATAACCAAGTCCCTATCCCTAACGCATACCTAACCCTAAACCTAACCCTACCCCTACCCCTAACCATAACCCGAACCTAACCCAAACTCTAACCCCATGCAAACCTAACCCTAAACCTCACCCTGTCGCAAACCTAACACTAACCATAAACCTAACCCTAACCCTAACCTTAACCCTACCCCTAACCATAACCCGAACCTAACCATAACCCTAACCCTAACGCAAGCCTAACCCTAATACTAACCCTATCGCAAACCTAACCCTATCCATAAACTTAATCATAACCCTAACCCTAACGCAAACCTAACCCTAACCCTAAACCTAACCCTACTCTAAACCTAACTGTAAACCTAACCTTAACGCAAACCTTACCCTAATCCTAACCCTAAACCTAGCCCTAACGATATCCTAATACTAACCCTAACCCTAACCCTAATCTTAACACTAACGCAAACCTAAACCTAAACCTAACCCTAACCCTAACCTATCCCTAAACCTAACCCTAACCGTATCTCTAATCCTAACCCTAACCCTAACCCTAAACCTAACGCAAAACTAACGCTAACTCTAACCCAAACCATAGACCTAAACCTAACCCTAACCCTAATCCTAACGCAAACCGAACCCTAACACTAACCCTAACGAAGACCTGACCCTAACACTAAACCTAACCCTAACCTTAAACCTAACCCTAACACTAACCCTAACCCTAACCCTAACGCAAACCTAACCCTAACCCTAACCCTAACCCTAACTCTAACCCTAACGCAAACCTAACGCTAACCTTAACCATTACCCTAACCCTAACCCTTACGCAAACCTAACCCTAACCCTAACCCGAACCCTAACCCGAACCTAACCCTAAACCTAACCCTAACGCAAACCTAACCCTAACCCTTACCATAACGCAAACCTAACCCTAACCCTAACCCTAACCCTAACCCTAACTCTAACGCAAACCTAACCTTAACCCTAACACTAACCCTAAACCTAAACCTAACCCTAACCCTAACCCTGAAGCAAACCTATCCCTAAACCTAACCCTAACTCTAACTCTAACCCTAACCCTACACCTACCCCTAACCCTAAACCTAACGCAATCCTAACAATAACCCTAACACTAACCCTAGCCCTAAACCTAACCCTAACCCTATTCCTAAAGCAAACTTAACCCTAACACTAACCCTAACGATAACCTAACACTAACACTAACCCTAAACCTAACCTTAACCCTAACCCTAAAACTAACCCTAACCCTAACCCTAACGATAATCTAACCCTAACCCTAAACCTAACCCTATCTCTAACCCTAACGCAAACCTAACCCTAACCCTAACCCTAACCCTACCCCTAACCATAACATGAACCTAACCCTAACTCTAACCCTAACGCAAACCTAACCCAAAACCTAACCCTATCGCAAACCTAAACCTAGCCATAAACCTAACCCTAACCCTAACCCTAACGCAAACCTAACCCTAACACTAAACATAACCCTACTCTAAACCTAACCCTAAACCTAACCCTAACGGAAAACTAACCCTAACCCTAACCCTAATCCTAACCCTAAATTTAACCCTAAACCTAAAGCGAACCTAAGACTAAACCTAAACCTAACCCTAACCCTAACACTAACCCTAACCCTAACCATAATCTAGGGCAAACCTAAACCTAACATTTATCCTAACACATACCCTAAACATAACCCTAACGCAAACCTAACCCTAACCATAACCCTAACCCTAACCCTAACCCTAATGCAAACCAAACCGTAACCCTACCTTAACCATAACCCGAACCTAACCATAACCCTAACCCTAACGCAAACCTAACCCTACCCTAAACCTGACCCTACTCTAAACCTAACACAAACCATAACCATAACGCAAACCTAACCCTAAACCTAACCCTAACTCTAACCCTAACCCTAACCCTAAACCTAACACTAACCTTAACGCAAACCTAACATTATACCTAACCCTAACCCTAACCCTAACCCTAAAACAAACTTAATCCTAACCCTAACACTAATCCTAACCATAACCATAACCCTAAACTTAACCCAAACGCAAACCTAACCTTAAACCTAACCCACACCCTAGACCTAAACCTAACCCTAACCCTAACCCTAACACAAACCTAACCTTAACCCTAACCCTAACCTTAACGCAGACCTAACCGTAACCCTAACCCGAAACCTAACCCTAACCCTAACGCAAAACTAACGCTAACTCTAACCCAAACCATAGACCTAAACCTAATCCTAACCCTAATCCTAACGCAAACCGAACCCTAACACTAACCCTAACGAAAACCTGACCCTAACACTAAACCTAACCCTAAACTTAAACCTAACCCTAACACTAACGCTAACCCTAACGCAAAACTAACCCTAACCCTAAACATAACCCTACTCTAAACCTAACCCTAAACATAACCCTAACGCCAACCTAACACTAAACCTAACCCTAACCCCAACCCTAACCCTAACCCTAGCCCTAACGCAATCCTAACCCTAACACTAACCCTAACCCTAACCATAAACCTAACCCTAACCCTAACCTTAACCCTAACCCTAAGGCAAACCGAAACCTAACACTAACCCTAACACTAATTCTAACCCTAACCCTAACGCAAACCTTACCCTAACCCTAAATCTAACCCTAACGCAAACCTAACCTTAACCCTAACCCTCACCCTAAACCTAACCCTAGCCCTAACGCATTCCTAATCCTAACCCTAACCCTAACCCTAGCCCTAACCCTAACGGAAACCTAACCCTAAACCTAACCCTAACCCTAACCATAACCATAACCCTAACCCTAAACCTAACCTTAACGCAAACCTAACCCTAACCCTAACCCTAACCCTAACCCTAACCCTAATCCTAACCCTAACCCTAAACCTAACGCAAACCTAACCCTAAACCTAACCCTAATCCTAACGCAAACCTAACCATAACCCTAAACCTAACCCTATCGCAAACCTATCCCTAAACCTAACCCTAACCCTAACCCTAACCCTAACCCTAACCCTAACGCAAAACTAACGCTAACTCTAACCCAAAACCAAGACCTAAACCAAACCCTAACCATAATACTAACGGAAACCTAACCCTAACACTAACCCTAATGAAAACCTGACCCTAACACTAAACCTAACCCTAACCTTAAACCTAACCCTAACACAAACCTAACCCTAACCCTAACGCAAACCTAACCCTAACCCTAACCCTAACCCTAACTCTAACTCTAACGCAAACCTAACCCTAACACTAACCCTAATCCTAACGCAAACCTAACCCTAACCCTAACCCTAACTCTAACGCAAACTTAAACCTAACACTAATCCTAACAGTAACCCTAACCCTAACCCTAACGCAAACCTAACCCTAACCCTAACCCTAACCATAGCCCTAACTCTAAGCCTAACGCAAACCTAACCCTAACCATAACACTAAACCTAACCCTAACGCAAACCTAACCCTCCCTAACCCTAACCCTAAACATAACCCTAAACCTAACCAAAACGCAAACCTAACGCTAACTCTAACCCTAACCCTAACCATAACCCTAACCCTAACACAAACCTAAACCTAACACTAACCCGAACACTAACCCTAACCCTAACCCTAACGCACACCTAACGTTAACACTAACCGTAATCCTAACGCAAACCTAACACTAACCCTAACCCTAACCCT
This sequence comes from Rhinolophus sinicus, assembly GCF_057876585.1. Classification (NCBI taxonomy): domain Eukaryota; kingdom Metazoa; phylum Chordata; class Mammalia; order Chiroptera; family Rhinolophidae; genus Rhinolophus; species Rhinolophus sinicus. The sequence continues at coordinate 96,831,093 of NC_142514.1, read as the reverse complement.
AACGATAACCCTAAACTTAACCTTAACGCAAACCTAACCCTAACCCTAACCCTAACCGAAACGCAAACCTAACCTTAACCCTAACCCTAACCCTTACCCTATCGCAAACCTATCCCTAAACCTAACCCTAACCGTATCTCTAATCCTAACCCTAACCCTAACCCTAAACCTAACGCAAAACTAACGCTAACTCTAACCCAAACCATAGACCTAAACCTAACCCTAACCCTAATCCTAACGCAAACCGAACCCTAACACTAACCCTAACGAAGACCTGACCCTAACACTAAACCTAACCCTAACCTTAAACCTAACCCTAACACTAACCCTAACCCTAACCCTAACGCAAACCTAACCCTAACCCTAACCCTAACCCTAACTCTAACCCTAACGCAAACCTAACGCTAACCTTAACCATTACCCTAACCCTAACCCTTACGCAAACCTAACCCTAACCCTAACCCGAACCCTAACCCGAACCTAACCCTAAACCTAACCCTAACGCAAACCTAACCCTAACCCTTACCATAACGCAAACCTAACCCTAACCCTAACCCTAACCCTAACCCTAACTCTAACGCAAACCTAACCTTAACCCTAACACTAACCCTAAACCTAAACCTAACCCTAACCCTAACCCTGAAGCAAACCTATCCCTAAACCTAACCCTAACTCTAACTCTAACCCTAACCCTACACCTACGCCTAAATCTAAACCTAACGCAATCCTAACAATAAACCTAACACTAACCCTAGCCCTAAACCTAACCCTAACCCTAATCCTAAAGCAAACTTAACCCTAACACTAACCCTAACGATAACCTAACACTAACACTAACCCTAAACCTAACCTTAACCCTAACCCTAAAACTAACCCTAACCCTAACCCTAACGATAATCTAACCCTAACCCTAAACCTAACCCTATCTCTAACCCTAACGCAAACCTAACCCTAACCCTAACCCTAACCCTACCCCTAACCATAACATGAACCTAACCCTAACTCTAACCCTAACGCAAACCTAACCCAAAACCTAACCCTATCGCAAACCTAAACCTAGCCATAAACCTAACCCTAACCCTAACCCTAACGCAAACCTAACCCTAAACCTAAACATAACCCTACTCTAAACCTAACCCTAAACCTAACCCTAACGGAAAACTAACCCTAACCCTAACCCTAACCCTAAATCTAACCCTAAACCTAACGCGAACCTAAGACTAAACCTAAACCTAACCCTAACCCTAACACTAACCCTAACCCTAACCATAATCTAGGGCAAACCTAAACCTAACATTTATCCTAACACTAACCCTAAACATAACCCTAACGCAAACCTAACCCTAACCATAACCCTAACCCTAACCCTAACCCTAATGCAAACCAAACCGTAACCCTACCTTAACCATAACCCGAACCTAACCATAACCCTAACCCTAACGCAAACCTAACCCTACCCTAAACCTGACCCTACTCTAAACCTAACACAAACCATAACCATAACGCAAACCTAACCCTAAACCTAACCCTAACTCTAACCCTAACCCTAACCCTAAACCTAACACTAACCTTAACGCAAACCTAACCCTATACCTAACCCTAACCCTAACCCTAACCCTAAAACAAACTTAATCCTAACCCTAACACTAATCCTAACCATAACCATAACCCTAAACTTAACCCAAACGCAAACCTAACCTTAACCCTAACCCACACCCTAGACCTAAACCTAACCCTAACCCTAACCCTAACACAAACCTAACCTTAACCCTAACCCTAACCTTAACGCAGACCTAACCGTAACCCTAACCCGAAACCTAACCCTAACCCTAACGCAAAACTAACGCTAACTCTAACCCAAACCATAGACCTAAACCTAACCCTAACCCTAATCCTAACGCAAACCGAACCCTAACACTAACCCTATCGAAAACCTGACCCTAACACTAAACCTAACCCTAACCTTAAACCTAACCCTAACACTAACGCTAACCCTAACGCAAAACTAACCCTAACCCTAAACATAACCCTACTCTAAACCTAACCCTAAACATAACCCTAACGCCAACCTAACACTAAACCTAACACTAACCCCAACCCTAACCCTAACCCTAGCCCTAACGCAATCCTAACCCTAACCCTAAATCTAACCCTAACGCAAACCTAACCTTAACCCTAACCCTCACCCTAAACCTAACCCTAGCCCTAACGCATTCCTAATCCTAACCCTAACCCTAACCCTAACCCTAACCTTAACGGAAACCTAACCCTAAACCTAACCCTAACCCTAACCATAACCATAACCCTAACCCTAAACCTAACCTTAACGCAAAACTAACCCTAACCCTAACCCTAACCCTAACCCTAACCCTAATCCTAACCCTAACCCTAAACCTAACGCAAACCTAACCCTAACCCTAACCCTAATCCTAACGCAAACCTAACCATAACCCTAAACCTAACCCTATCGCAAACCTATCCCTAAACCTAACCCTAACCCTAACTCTAACCCTAACCCGAACACTAACCCTAACCAAACATAACGCTAACCCTAACCCTAACCCTAACCCGAGACCTAAACCTAACCCTAACCCTAACGCAAACCTAACCCTAACCCTACCCCTAACCCTACCCCTATCCATAACCCGTATCTAACCCTAACCCTAACCCTAACGAAAACCTAACCTTAATCCTATCCCTAACACTAACCCTAACCCAAACCCTAACGCAAACCTAACCCTAACCCTAACCCGAACCTATCCCTAACCCTAATCCTATCGCGACCCTACCCTAACCCTTACCCTAACGGAAAAGTAACCCTAAACCTAACCCTAACCCTAACTCTAATGCAAACCTAGATCTAACACTAACCCTAACACTAATCCTAACCCTAACACTAAGGCAACCCTAACCCTAACCCTAACCCTAACCCGAACGCAAACCTAACCCTAACCATAACCCTAACGCAAACCTATCCCTAAACCTAACCCTAAACCTAACCCTATCCCTAACCCTAACGCAAACCTAAAATTAACCCTAAACCTAACCCTAACCCTAACACTAACCCTAACCCTAAACCAAATCATAACCCTAACCCTAAACCTAACCCTAACCCTAACCCTAACGCAAACCTATCCCTAAACATAACCCTAACCCTAACCCTAACGCAAACCTATCCCTAAACATAACCCTAAATCTAACCCTATCCCTAACCCTAACGCAAACCTAACCTTAACCTTAAACCTAACCCTAACCTTAATGCTAGCCCTAAACCTAAACCTAGCCCTAAAACTAACCCTAACCCTAATCCTAACACAAACCTAACCCTAATATTAACCATAACGAAACCTAACACTAACACTAACGCTAACCCTAACCTTAACCCTAAACCTAACACTAACCCTAACCCTAAACCTAACGCAAACTTAACCCTAACCCTAACCCTAATATTAACTCTAACCATAAACCCAAACCTAACCCTAACTCTAACCATAACCAAAATCCTAACACTAACGCAAACCTAAACCTAAACCTAACCCTAACCGTAACCCGAACCATAACCGGAACCTAACCCTAACCCTACCCTAACGCTAACCTAACCCTAATCCTGTCCCTATCGCAATCCTAACACTAACCATAAAACTTGCCTAACCCTAACCCTAACCCTAACGCAAACATAACCCTAACCCTAACGCTAACCCTAACTCTAAACCAACCCTAAACCAAACCTTAACGCAAACCTAACCCTAAACCTAAACCTAACACTAACCCTAACCCTAACTACAGCCCTAACGCAAACCTAACCCTAACCCTATCCCTATCCCTAACCCTCACCCAAACCCTAACGCAAACCTAACCCTAACACTAACCCTATCCCTAAAATTAACCCTAACACTAATCCTAACCCTAACGCAAACCTAACCCTAACCCTAACCCTAACCCTAACTCTAACCCTAACCATAACCCTAAACGTAACTTTAACGCAAACCTAACCCTAACCCTATCACTAACCCTAACCCTATACCTACCCTAACCCTAACTCTAACGAAAACCTAACACTAACCCTAAACCTAACCCTAACCCTAACCATAACCATAACCCTAACTAAGGCAAACCTAAAACTAACACTAATCCTAACACTAACCCTAACCCTAACCCTAACGCAAACCTAACCCTAACCCTAACCCTAATCCTAACGCAAACCTAAACCTAACATTAACCATAACCCTAACCCTAACCCTAATCCAAACGCAAATCTAACCTTAACGCTAACCCTAAGCCTAACCCGAATACTAAGCCTAACCCTAACCCTTTCGCAAACCTATCCCTAAACCTAACCCTAAACCTAACTATAACCCTAACCCTAACCCTAACTCTAAGGCAAACTTAACCCTAACCCTAACCCTAACCCGAACGCAAACCTAACCCTAACACTAACCCAAACCCTAACCCTATCCCTAACCCTAACGCAAACCTAACATTAACCCTAACCCTAATCCTAACACAATCCTAACCCGAACCCTAACCCTAATACTAACGCAAACCTAACCCGAACCCTAACCCTAACACTAACCCTAAACCTAATCCTAACGCAAATCTAACCCAAACCTAACCCTAATCCTAACGCAAACCTAATCCTAACACTAACCCTAACACTAATCCTAACCCTAACCCAAACACAAACTTAACCCTAACCCTAACCCTAACCCTAACCCAAACGCAAATCTAACCTTAACCCTAACCATAACACTAAAACTAACCCTAACCCTAACCTATCACAAACCTATCCCTAAACCTAACCCTAAACCTAACTCTAACCCTAACCCTAACCCTAACCCTAACCCTTACCCTAGACCTAAACTTAACCCTAACCCTACCCTAACCCAAACACTAACCCTAACCCTACAACTATCCCTTACCCTAACCCTTACGCAAACCTAACGCTAAACCTAACCCTAACCCTAGCCCTAAACCTAACCCTAACCCTAATCCTAACGCAAACCTAACCTTAACAGTAACCCAAACGAAAACCTAACCCTAACACTAACCCTAACCCTAATCTTAACCCTAACCCTAACACTAACACTAACCCTAACCCTAACGCAAACCTAACCCTAATTCTAACCCCAACCTAACCCTAACCCTAACCCTAACCCTAACTCTAACGCAAACCTAGATCTGACACTAACCCTTAACTAATCCTAACCCTAACCCTAAGGCAACCCTAACCCTAACCCTAACCCGAACGCAAACCTAACCCTAACCCTAACCCTAACCCTAACCCTAACTCTAACGGAAACCTAAACCTAACCCTTACCCTAACCCTAACCCTAACCGGAACGCAAACCTAACCCTAACACTAACCCTAACCCTAACCCTGTCCCTAACCCTAACACAAACCTAACCTTAACCCTAATCATAACCCTAACCCTAAACCTAACCCTAACCCTAACCCTAACGCAAAACTATCCCTAAACCTAACCCTAAACCTAACCCTATCCCTAACCCTAACGCATACCTAACCTTAACCCTAAACCTAACCCCAACCCTAACGCTAACCTTAACCCTAAACCTACCCCTAAAACTAACCCTAACCCTAATCCTAACACAAACCTAACCCTAATACTAACCATAACGAAAACCTAACACTAACACTAACCCTAACCCTAACCTTAACGCTAACCCTAACACTAACACTAACACTAACCCTAACGCAAACTTAACCCTAACCCTAACCCTAATACTAACTCTAACCATAAACCCAAACCTAACCCTAACCCTAATCCTAACCATAACTCGAACCTAACCCTAACCCGACCCTAACGCTTCCTAACCCTAATCCTATCCTTATCGCAAACCTAACACTAACCATAATCCTAACCCAAACCCTAACCCTAACGCAAACCTAACCCTAACCCTAACGCTAACCCTAACTCTAAACCTAACCCTAAACCAAACCCTAACGCAAACCTAACCCTAATCCTAACCCTAACCATAAACCTAACCTAAACTCCAGCCCTAACGCAAACCTAACCCTAACCCTATCCCTATCCCTAACCCTCACGCTAACCCTAACACAAATCTAACCCTAACCCTAACCCAAACCATAACCCTATACCTAACCTTAACGCAAACCTATCCCTAACCTTAACACTAACCCTAACCCTAACCATAACCCTAACCCTAACGCAAACCTCACACTAACCCTAAACCTAACCCTAACCCTAACCATAACCATAACCCTAACTAACGCAAACCTACACCTAACACTAACCCTAACACTAAACCTAACCCTAACCAAAACGCAAATCTAACCCTAACCCTAACCCTAACCAAAAGCAAATCTAACCATAACCCTAACCCTACCCTAACACTAATATTAACCCTAACCCTAACCCTAACCCTATCGCAAACCTATCCCTAAACCTAAACCTAACCTTAATTCTAACCCTAACCCTAACCCTAACCAAACCTAACGCTAACCCTAACCGTTACCCTAGACCTAAACTTAACCCTAACCCTAAATCTAACGCAAACCTAACCCTAACACTACCCTTAACGAATACCTAATCCTAACAATAAACCTAACCCTAACCTTAACCCTAAACCTAAACCTAACCCTAACTCTAACCCTAACCCTACACATATCGCTAACCCTAACCCTTACGCAAACCTAACGCTAAACCTAACCCTAACCCTATCCCTAAACCTAACCCTAACCCTAATCCTAACGCAAACGTAACCTTAACACTAACCCTAACTAAAAACTAACCCTAACACTAACACTAACACTAACTTTAACCCTAACCCTAACACTAACCCTAACCCTACCCTAACGCAAACCTAACCCTAACCCTAACCCGAACCTAACCCTACCCTAACCCTATCCCAAACCTAACCCTAATCCTTAACCCTAACGGAAAAGTAACCCTAAACCTAACCCTAACCCTAACTCTAACCCTAACTCTAACGCAAACTTATCTAACACTAACCCTAACACAAATCCTAACCCTAAACCTAAGGCAACGCTAACCCTAACCCTAACCCGAACGCAAACCTAACCCTAACCCTAACGCTAACGCAAACCTAACACTAACCCTAAACCTAACCCTAACCCTAAACCTAACCATAACCCTAACTCTAACGCAAACCTAAACCTAACACTAACCCTAAACCTAATCCTAACGCAAACCTAAACCTAACCCTTACCCTAACCCTAACCCTAACCCAAACGCAAATCTAACCTTAACCCTAACACTAACCGTAACTCTAATACTAACCCTAACCCTAACGCTATCGCAAACATATCCCTAAACCTAACCCTAAACTTAACTCTAACCCTAACCCTAACCCTAACCCTAACCAAACCTAACGCTAACCCTAACCCTAACCCTAGACCTAAACCTATCCCTAAACCTAATACTAATGCAAACGTAACCCTAACACTAACCCTAACGAAAACCTAACCCTAACACTAAACCTAACCCTAACCTTAACCTTAAACCTAACCCTAACCCTAACTCTAACCCTAACCCTACACCTATCCCAAACCCTAACTCTAACGCAAACCTAACGCTAACCCTAACCCTAAACCTTGCCCTAAACCTAACCCTAACCCTAATCCTAACGCAAACCTAACCCTAACACTAACCCTAACGACAACTTAACCCTAACACTAACACTAACCCTAACCTTATCCCTAACCCTAACACAGCCCTAACCCTAACCCTAACGTAACCTAACCTTAACCTTAACCCGAACCTAACCCTTACCCTAACCCTATCGCGAATCTAAACCTAACCCTTACCCTATCGGAAAAGTAACCCTAAAACTAACCCTAACCCTAACCCTAACCCTAACTGAAACACAATCCTAGATCTAACACAACCCTAACACTAATCCAAACCCTAACCCTAAAACAAACCTAACCCTAACTTGAACGCAAACGTAACCCTAACATTAACCCTAACCCTAACCTTATCCCTAACCCTAATGCAAACCTAACATTAACCCTAATGATAACCCTAACCCTAAACCTAACCCTAACCGTAACCCTAACGCAAACCTATCCCTAAACCTAACCCTAACCCTAACCCTATCCCTAACCCTATCGCAAACCTAACCTTAACCTTAAACCTAACCTTAACACTAACGCTAGCCCTAACCCTAAACCTAGCCCTAAAACTAACCCTAACCTAATCCTAACACAAACCTAACCCTAATACTAACCATTCGAAAACCTAACACTAACACTAACGCTAACCCTAACACTAATGCAAACCTAACATTAAACCTAACCCTAACTGTAACCCGAACCATAACCGGAACATAACCCTAACGCTACCCTAAAGCTAACCTAACCCTAATCCTATCCCTATCGCAGTCCTAACCCTAACCATAAACCTTCCCTAACCCTAACCCTAACACTATCGCAAACATAACACTAACCCTAACGCTAACCCTAACTCAAAACCAACCCTAAACCAAACCCTAACGCAAACCTAACCCTAATCCTAACCCTAACCCTAACCCTAACCCTAACCCTAACTCCAACCCTAACGCAAACCTAACCCTAACCCTATCCCTATCCCTAACCCTCTCCCTAACACTAAAGCAAACCTAACCCTAACCCTAAACCTAACCCTAAAATTAACCCTAACACTAATCCTAACCCCAACGCAAACCTAACCCTAACCCTATCCCTAAACCTAACTTTAACCCTAACCATAACCCTAAACGTATCCTTAACGCAAACCTAACCCTAACCCTATCACTAACCATAACCCTATACCTAACCCTAACCCTAATCCTAACGCAAACCTAACACTAACCCTAAAACTAACCCTAACCCTAACCCTAACCATAACCCTAACTAAGGCAAACCTAAACCTAACACTAATCCTAACACTAACCCTAACCCTAACCCTAACACAAACCTAACCCTAACCCTAACCCTAATCCTAACGCAAACCTAAACCTAACCCTAATCCTAACCCTAACCCTAATCCAAACGCAAATCTAACCTTAACGCTAACCCTAACCCTAACCCTAACCCTAACCCTAACCCTAACCCTAACCCTAACCCTAACCCTAACTATAACCCTAACCCTAACCATAACCAAATCTAACGCTAACCCTAACCCTTACCCTACGTAAACCTAACCCTAACCCTAATCCTAACGCAAACCTTAACCTAACACTAACCCTAACACTAACCCTATCCCTAACGCTAACGCAAACCTAACCCTAACCCTAACCCTAATCCTAACGCAAACCTAACCCGAAACCTAACCCTAACCCTACACAGAATCCTAAACTTAACCTTAGGCAAAACTAACCCTAACCCTAACTCTAACCCTAACCCTAACCCAAACGCACAACTAACCTTAACCCTAACCCTAACCCTAACCCTAATACTATCCCTAACCCTAACCCTATCGCAAACCTATCCCTTAAACTAAACCTAACCCTAACTCTAACCCTAACCCTAACCCTAACCCTAACCAAAACTAACGCTAACCCTAACACTAACCCTAGACCTAAACCTAACCCTAACCCTAATCCTAACACAAACCTAAACCTAACACTAACGCTAACGAAAACCTACCCTAACACTAAACCTAACCCTAACCCTAACCCTAATCCTAACTCTAACCCTAACGCAAACCTAACCTTAACCCTAACAGTATCCCTAACCCTAATCCAAACGCAAACCTAACCCTAACCCTAACCCTTACGCAAACCTAATCCTAACCCTAACCCGAACCTAACCCTAACCCTAACACTAACGCAAACCTAACCCTAACCCTTACCCTAACGGAAACCTAACCCTAACCCTAACCCTAACCCTAACCCTAACTCTAACTCTAACGCAAACCTAAACCTAACACTAACCCTAACACTAATCCTAACCCTAACCCTAAGGCAACCATAACCCTAACCCTAACCCTAACCCGAACGCAAAAATAACCCTAACACTAACCCAAACCTAACCTTATCCCTAACCCTAATGCAAACCTAACCTTAACCCTAACCCTAACCCTAACCCTAAACCTAACCCTAACCCTAACCCTAACGCAAACCTATCCCTAAACCTAACCCTAACCCTAACCCTATCCCTAACCCTAACTCAAACCTAACCTTAAACCTAAACCTAACCCTAACCCTAACGCTAACCCTAAACCTAAACCTAGTCCTAAAACAAACACTAACCCTAATCCTAACACAAACCAAACCCTAATACTAACCATAACGAAAACCTAACACTAACAGTAACCCTAACCTTAAACTTAACGCTAACCCTAACACTAACCCTAACCCTAATACTAACTGTAACCCTAAACGCAAACCTAACCCTAACCCTAACCATAAACCTAACCCTAACACTAACGAACACCTAACCCTAAACCTAATCCTAACCCTAACCCTAACCATAACCCGAACCGAACCCTAACACTCCTCTAACGCTAACCTAACCCTAATCCTAACCCTATCGCAAACCTAACCCTAACAATAAACCTAACCCTAATACGAACCCCAACGAAAACCTAACCTTAACCCTAACACTAACCCTAACTCTAAACCTAACCCTAAACCTAACCCTAACGCAAACCTAACCCTAACCCTAACCATAACCCTAACCATAACCCTAATCCTAACTCCAGCCCTAACGCAAACCTAACCCTAATCCTATCCCTATCCCTAACCCTCTCCCTAACCCTAACGCAAACCTAACCTTAACCCTAACCCTAACCCTAAAACTAACCCTAACCCTAACACTAACGCAAACCTAACCCTAACACTAACCCTAAACCTAACCCTAACCATAACCCTAATCCTAAACTTAACGCAAACCTAACCCTAACCCTAACCCTAAACCTAATCCTAAACTTAACCCTAACCATAACCCTAACTCTAACGCAAACCTAAACCTAACATTAACCCTAACACTTACCCTAACCCTAACCCTAACGCAAACCTAACCCTATCCCTAACCCTAATACTAACGCAAACCTAAACCTAACCCTAACCCTAACCCTTAAACCTAACCCTAACCCATACGCAAATCTAACCTTAACCCTAACCCTAACCCTAACCCTAATACTAACCCTAACCCTAACCCTATTGCAAACCTATCCCTAAACCTAACCCTAACCCTAATTCTAACCCTAAACCTAACCCTAACCCTAACCAAAAATAACCATGACCCTAACCCTAACCCTAGAAATAAACCTAACCCTAACCCTAATCCTAACACAAACCAAACCCTAACACTGACCCTAACGAAAACCTAACCCTAAAACTAAACCTAACCCTAACCTTAACCCTAAACCTAACCCTAACCATAACTCTACCCTAAACCTACACCTTTCCCTATCCTTAACCCTAACGCAAACCTAACGCTAACCCTAACCCTAACCCTAGCCCTAAACCTAACCCTAAACCTAATCCTAACGCAAACCTAACCCTAACACTAAGCCTAACGGAAACCTAACCCTAACACTAACCCTAACCTTAACCCTAACCCTAATAGTAACCCTAACCTTAACCCTAACGCAAACGATACCCTAACCCTAACCCGAACTTATCCCTAACCCTAACCCTAACCATATCCCTAACCCTAACCAAACCTAACCTTAACTCTAACCCTAACCCTAACCCTAAACCTAACCCTAACCCTAACCCTAACGCAGACCTTTCCCTAAATCTAACCCTAACACTAACCCTATCCCTAACCCTAACGCAAACCTAACCTTAACCCTAACCCTAACCAAAACCCTAAGGCTAATCCTAACCCTAACCCTAGCCCTAAAACTAACCCTAACCCTAATCCTAACGCAAACCTAACGCTAATACAAACCATAACGAAAACCTAACACTAAAAATAACCGTAACCCTAACCTTAACGCTAACCCAAACACTAACCCTAAACCTAACCCTAACGCAAACGTTACCCTAACCCTAACCCGAACCTAACCCTAACCCTAACCCTAACCCTAACTCCAACGCAAACCTAGATCTAACACTAACCCTAACACTAACCAAAACCCTAACCCTAAGGTAACCCTAACACTAACCCTAACCCTAAACCTAACCCTAATACTAACCCTAACAATAACCCTATCGCAAACCTATCCCTAAACCTAACCCTAACCCTAACTGTAACCCTAACCCTAACCTTAACCCTAACAAAACCTAACGCTGACCCTAACTCTAACCCTAGACCTAAACCTAGCCCTAACCCTAATCCTAACACAAATCTAACCTTAACACTAACCCTAACGAAAACCTAACCATAACACTAAACCTAACCCTAACCTTAACCCTAACCCTAACACTAGCCTAGCCCTAACCCTAACGCAAACCTAACCCTAACCCTAACCCTAACCCTAACCCTAAACCTAACCCTAACTCTAACCCTAACGAAAACCTAACCCTAACACCAACCCTGACCCTAACCCTAAACCTAACTCTAACGCAAACCTAGATCTAACACTAACCCTAACACTAACCCAAACCCTAAACCTAAGGTAACCCTAACACTAACCCTAACCCTTAACCTAACGCAAACCTAACCCTAACACTAACCATAACCCTAACCCTATCCCTAACCCTAACCAAACCTAAACTTAACCCTAACCCTAACCCTAAACCTAAACCTAACCCTAACCCTAACCCTAAAGGAAACCTATCCCTACCCTAACCCTAACCCTAACCCTAAGGCAACCATAAACTTAACCCTAACCCTAACGCAACCCTAACCCTAACACTAACCATAACCCTAACCCTATCCCTAACCCTAACCAAACCTAAACTTAACCCTAACCCTAACCCTAAACCTAAACCTAACCCTAACCCTAACCCTAAAGGAAACCTATCCCTACCCTAACCCTAACCCTAACTCTAAGGCAACCATAAACTTAACCCTAACCCTAACGCAACCCTAACCCTAACACTAACCATAACCCTAACCCTATCCCTAACCCTAACGAAACCTAAACTTAACCCTAACCCTAACCCTAAACCTAAACCTAACCCTAACCCTAACCCTAAAGGAAACCTATCCCTACCCTAACCCTAACCCTAACCCTATCCTTAACCATAACGCAAACCTAACCTGAACCCTAACCCTAACCCTAACCCTAACCATAACCCGAAACTAACACTAACCCGACCCTAACGCTAACCTAACCCTAATCCTAACCCTATCGCAAACCTAACCCTAACCCTAACCCTAACTCTAATCCTAACCCTAAACCTAAAGCAAACCTATGCATAACACTAACCCTAACCCTAACCATAACCATAACCCGAACCTAACCCTAACCCTAACACTAACGTAAACCTAACCCTAAAACTAACCCTAACCCAAACTCTAAACCTAACCCTAAACCTAACACTAACGCAAACCTATCCCTAGACCTAACCCTAACCCTAAGCCTTACCCTAACCCTAGCCCTAACGCAAACCTAACCCTAACCCTATCCCTGTCCCTAACCCTCACCCTAAGGCTAACGCAAACATAACCCTAAACCTAACCCTAACTCTAACACAAACCCTAAACTTAACCCTAACCCTAACCCTAAACCTATCGCAAAGCTAACCCTAAACCTAACCCTAACCCTAACCCTAAACATAACCCTAAACCTAACCTTAACGCAAACCTAACGCTAACCCTAACCCTAACCCTATCCCTAACCCAAACCCTAACCCTAACGCAAACCTAACACTAACCCTAAACCTAACCCTAACCCTAACCCTAACCTTAACTCTAACGCAAACCTAAACCTAACACTAACACTAACACTAACCCTAACCCTAACCCTATCGCAAACCTAACCCTAAAACTAACCCTAATCGTAACGCAAACGTAACACAAACCCTAACACTAACCCTAACCCTAAGCCTAACCCTAATCCTAACCCAAACACATATCTAACCTTAACCCTAACCCTAACCCTAACCGTAATACTAACCCTAACACTAACCCTATCGCAAACCTATCCCTAAACCTAACCCTAAACCTAACTGTAACCCTAACCCTAACCCTAACCAAACCTAACGCTAACCCTAACCCTAACCCTAGACCTAAACCTAGCCCTAACGCAAACCTAACCCTAACCCTAACCATAACCCTAACTCTAACCCTAACGAAAACCTAACCCTAACCCCAACCCTAACCCTAACTCTAACTCTAACGCAAACCTAAGTCTAACACTAACCCTAACACTAACCCTAACCCTAAACCTAAGGCAACCCTAACCCTAACCCTATCCCTAACCCTTAACCTAACGCAAACCTAACCCTAACACTAACCATAACCCTAACCCTATCGCTAACCCTAACCAAAACTAACCTTAACCCTAACCCTAACCCTAACCCTAAACCTAACCCTAACCCTAACGCAAACCTATCCCTAAACCTAACCCTAACCCTAACCCTATCCCTAACCCTAACGCAAACCTAACCTTAACCCTAACCCTAACCCTAACCCTAACGCTAACCCTAACCTTAAACCTAGCCCTAAACCTAATCCTAACGCAAACCTAACGCTAATACTAACCATAACGAAAACCTAACACTAACACTAACCCTAACCCTAAACTTAACCCAAACCCTTACACTAACCCTAACCCTAACCCTAACGCAAACTTAACCGTAACCCTAACCCTAAAAGTAACTCTAACACTAAACGCAAACCTAACCCTAACCCTAACCATAACCCTAACCCTAACCCTAACGCAAACCTAACCCAAACCCTAAACCTAACACTAACCCTAACCCTAACCCGAACCTAACCCTAACCCTACCTTAACGCTAACCTAATCCTAATCCTAACCCTATCGCAAACCTAACCCTAACCCTAAACCTAACCCTAACCCTAACCCTAAGTCAAACCTAACCCAAAACCTAAACTTAACCGTAATTACAAACCTAACCCTAAACCTAACCCTAACGCAAACCTAACCCTAGCCGTACCCTAACCCTAACCCTAACCCTAACCCCAGCCCTAACGCAAACCTAACCCTAACCCTATCCCTATCACTAACCCTCACCCTAACGCTAATGCAATCCTAACGCTAAACCTAAACTTAACCCTAACCCTAACCCTAACCCTATCGCAAAGCTAACCCTAACCCTAACCCTAACCCTAACCCTAACCCTAACCATAACCCTAAACTTCACCTTAACGCAAACCTAACCCTAACCCTAACCCTAACCCAAATCCAAACGCAAAACTAATCATAACCCCAACACTAACCCTAACCCTAATACAAACCCTAACCCTAACCCTATCGCAAACCTATCCCTAAACCTAACCCTAAACCTAACTCTAACCCTAACCCTAACCCTGACCCTAACCCTAAACCTAACACTAACGCAAACCTAACCTAACACAAACCCTAACACTAACCCTAACCCTAACGCAAACATAACCCTAACCCTAACCCTATCCCTAACCCTAACGCAAACCTAACACTAAACCTAGCCCTAAAACTAACCCTAACCCTAATGTTAACGCAAACCTAACCTTATCCCTAACCCTAACCCAAAGCCTAACGCTAACCCTAACACTAACCCTAGCCCTAAAACTAACCCTAACCCTAATCCTAACGCAAACCTAACGCTAATACTAACCATAAGTAAAACCTAACACTAAAACTAACCCTAACCCTAAACTTAACGATAACCCAAACACTAACCCTAACCCAAACCCTAATTCAAACTTAACCTTAACCCTAACCCTAACACTAACTCTAACCCTAAACGCAAACTTAACCCTAACCCTAACCCTAACACTAACCCTAACCATAACCCGAACCTAACCCTAACACTACCCTAACGCTAACCTAACCCTAATCCTAACAGAATCGCAAACCTAACCCTAACCATCAACCTAACCCTAACCCTAACCCTAACGCAAACCTAACCCTAACCCTAACCCTAACCCTAACTCTAAACCTAACCCTAAACCTAACCCTAACGCAAACCTATCCCTAGACCTAACCCTAACCCTAACCCTTACCCTAACCCTAGCCCTAACCGAAACCTAACCCTAACCCTATCCCTGTCCCTAACCCTCACCCTAAGGCTAACGCAAACCTAACCCTAAACCTAACCCTAAACCTAACCCTAACCCTAAACTTAACCCTAACCATAACCCTAACCCTATCGCAAAGCTAGATCTAACCCTAACCCTAACCCTAAGGCAACCCTAACCCTAACCCTAACCCTAACCCTAACGGAAACTTAACCCTACCCCTAACCCTAAACTTAACTCTAACGCAAACCTAAACATAACACTAACCCTAACACTAACCCTAACCCTAACCCTAACGCAAACCTAACCCTAACCCTAACCCTAACTCTAACGCAAACCTAAACCTAACGCAAACCCTAACACTAATCCTAACCCTAACCCTAACGCAAACCTATCATTAACCCTAACCATAATCCTAACCGAAACCTAACCCTAACCCTAACCATAACCCTAAACTTAACCTCAACTCAAACCTAACCCTAACCCTAACCATAACCCTAACCCTTACACTAACGGAAACCTAACATTAACCCTAACCCTAACCCTAACACTAACGCTAACCCTAACCCTAAAGCTAGCCCTAAAACTAACCCTAACCCTAATTCTAACGCAAACCTAACCCTACTACTAACCTTAACGAAAACCTAACACTAACTTTAACCCTAACCCTAACCTTAACCCTAACCCTAACACTAACCTAAACCCTAACCCTAACACTAACCCTAACCATAACCCAAACCTAACCCTAACCCGAACCCTAACGAAACCTCACCCTAATCCTAACCCTATCGCAAACCTAACCCTAACCATAAACCTAATCCTAACCCTAACCCTAACGAAAACCTAAGCCTAACCTTAACCCTAAGCCTATCTCTAACCCTAACCCTAACCCTAATCCTAGCCCTAACGCAAAGCTAAACCTAAACCTATCCCTATCCCTAACACTCACCCTAATCCTAACCCTAAACCTAACCATAACCCTAACCCAAACCTAACCCTAACCCTAACCCTAACCTATCCCTAACCATAACCCTAAACCTAACCTTAACGCAAACCTAACCCTAACCCTAACCCTAACGCAAACCTAACACTAACTCTAAACCTAACCCTATCGCACACCTATCCCTAAACTTAACACTAACCCTAACACTAACCCTAACCTAACCCTAACGCAACCCTAACCCTAACCCTAACCCTAATCCTAACGCAAACCTAACCCTAAACCTAACCCTAACCCTACACATAACCCTAAACTTAACCTTACTGCAAACCTAACCCTAACCCTAACCCTAACCCTAAGCCTAACTCTAACCCTAAACCTAACCCGAACCCTAATCCTAATGCAAACCTAACGCTAACCCTAACACTAACCCTAGACCTAAAGCTAACCCTAACCCTAAACCTAACGCAAACCTAACTCTAACACTAACCCTAACGAAAACCTAACCCTAACACTAAAACTAAACGAAACTTTAACCCTAACCCTAACACTAACCCTAACCATAACCCTAACGCAAACCTAACTTTAACACTAACCCTAACCCTAAACTTAACCCTAGCTCTAACGCAAACCTAACCCTAACCCTATCCCTGTCCCTAACCCTCACCCTAAGGCTAACGCAAACCTAACCCTAAACCTAACCCTAAACTTAACCCTAACCCTAAACTTAACCCTAACCATAACCCTAACCCTATCGCAAAGCTAACCCTAACCCTAACCCTAACCCTAACCCTAAACATAACCCTAAACCTAACCTTAACGGAAACCTAACCCTAACCCTAAACCAAACCCTATCCCT
The DNA here is from genome assembly GCF_057876585.1 of Rhinolophus sinicus. Lineage (NCBI taxonomy): Eukaryota > Metazoa > Chordata > Mammalia > Chiroptera > Rhinolophidae > Rhinolophus > Rhinolophus sinicus. Next base: position 96,813,252 of record NC_142514.1, on the reverse strand, counting down.
AACCCAAACCCTAACCCTAACGCAAACCTAACACTAACACTAAACCTAACCCTAACCCTAACTCTAACGCAAACCTAAACCTAACGCAAACCCTAACACTAATCCTAAACCTAACCCTAACCTATCATTAACCCTAAACATAATCCTAACCGAAACCTAACCCTAACCCTAACCATAACCCTAAACATAACCTCAACTCAAACCTATCCCTAACCCTAACCATAACCTTAACCCTTACCCTAACGGAAACCTAACCCTAACCCTAACCCTAACCCTAACCCTAACCCTTACCCTAACGGAAACCTAACCCTAAACCTAACCCTAACCCTAACGCAAACCTTACCCTAACACTAACCCTAACCCTATCCCTAACCCTAACGCAAACCTAACATTAACCCTAACCCTAACCCTAACACTAACGCTAACCCTAACCCTAAAGATAGCCCTAAAACTAACCCTAACCCTAATTCTAACGCAAACCTAACCCTAATACTAACCTTAACGAAAACCTAACACTAACATTAACCCTAACCCTAACCTTAACCCTAACCCTAACACTAACCTTAACCCTAACCCTAACACTAACCCTAACCATAACCTAAACCTAATCCTAACCCGAACCCTAACGCAAACCTAACCCTAATGCTAACCCTATCGCAAACCTAACCCTAACCATAAACCTAATGCTAACCCTAACCCTAACGAAAACCTAAGCCTAACCTTAACCCTAACCCTATCCCTAACCCTAACCCTAACCCTAACCCTAGCCCTAACGAAAAGCTAAACCTAAACCTATCCCTATCCCTAACCCTCACCCTAACCCTAACCCTAAACCTAACCATATCCCTAACCCAAACCTAACCCTAACCCTAACCCTAACCCTATCCCTAACCATAACCCTAAACCTAACCTTAACGCAAACCTAACCCTAACCCTAACCCTAACCCTAACGCAAACCTAACACTAACTCTAAACCTAACCCTATCGCACACCTATCCCTAAACTTAACACTAACCCTAACACTAACCCTAACCTAACCCTAACGCAACCCTAACCCTAACCCTAACCCTAATCCTAACGCAAACCTAACCCTAAACCTAACCCTAACCCTACACATAACCCTAAACTTAACCTTACTGCAAACCTAACCCTAACCCTAACCCTAACCCTAAGCCTAACTCTAACCCTAAACCTAACCCGAACCCTAACCCTAATGCAAACCTAACGTTAACTCTAACCCTAACCCTAGACCTAAAGCTAACCCTAACCCTAAACCTAACGCAAACCTAACTGTAACACTAACCCTAACGAAAACCTAAACCTAACACTAAAACTAAACGAAACCTTAACCCTAACCATAACACTAACCCTAACCATAACACTAACGCAAACCTAACTTTAACCCTAACCCTAACCCTAAACTTAACCCTAGCCCTAACGCAAACCTAACCCTAACCCTATCCCTGTCCCTAACCCTCACCCTAAGGCTAACGCAAACCTAACCCTAAACCTAACCCTAAACCTAACCCTAACCCTAAACTTAAAACTAACCATAACCCTAACCCTATCGCAAAGCTAACCCTAACCGTAACCCTAACCCTAACCCTAAACATAACCCTAAACCTAACCTTAATGGAAACCTAACCCTAACCCTAACCCTAACTCTTTCCCTAACCCAAACCCTAACCCTAACACAAACCTAACACTAACACTAAACCTAACCCTAATCCTAACCCTAACGCAAACATAACCCTAACCCTACACTAATCCTAACGCAAACCTAATCCTAACCCTAACCCGAACCCTAACTCTAACGCAAACCTAAACTAACACTAAACCTAACACTAATCCTAACCCTAACCCTAAGGCAACCCTAACCCTAACCCTAACCCAAACACGAACGCAAACCTAACCCTAACACTAAACCTAACACTAACCTTATCCTAACCCTAACGCAAACCTAACCTTAAACCTAACACTAACCCTAACCCTAAACCTAACGCAAACCTAACTCTAACACTAACCCTAACGAAAACCTAACCCTAACACTAAAACTAAACCAAACCTTAACCCTAACCCTAACACTAACCATAACCATAACCCTAACGCAAACCTAACTTTAACCCTAACCCTAACCCTAAACTTAACTCTAACCCTAACGCAAACCTAACCCTAACCCTAACCCTAACCATAACTCTAACCCTAACGCAAACCTAAACTTAACCCTAACCATAACCCTAACCCTAACCCTAACGCAAACCTAACCCTAACCCTAACCCAAACCCTACCCCTAACCATAACCCGAACTTAACCCTAACCCTAACCCTAGCACTAAACCTAACCCTAACCCTAATCCTAAAGCAAACCTATCCCTAACCCTAACCCTAACCCTAACTCTAACCATAACTCAAACCTAACCTTAACCCTAATCATAACCCTAACCCTAACCCTAACGCAAACTTAACCCTAAACCTAACCCTAACCAAAACCCGAATCTAACCCTAACCCTAACCCTAACCCTAACCCTAACCCTAAGCTAACCCTAACCAAATACCTAACACTAAACCTAACCATAACGCAAACCTAACCCTAACCCTAACCCTAACCCTAAACGTAACCCTAACCCTAATCCTAAACCTAACGCAAACCTAACCCTAACCCTAACACTAACCATACCCCTAAATCTAACCTTAACGCAAACCTAACCCTAACCCTAACCCTAACTGTAAACCTAACCCTAACCCTAACACTAACGCAAACCTAACCCTAAACCTAATTTTAAACCTAACCCTAACCCTAACCCTAACCCTAACACTGACGCAAACCTAATGCTAACACTAACCTAACCCCAACCCTAACCATAATGCAAACCTAACCATAATCCTAATCCTATCGCAAACCTAACCCTAACCATAAGCGTAACCCAAACCCTAAAACTACCTCAAACCTACCCCTAAATCTAAACCTAAACCTTTCCCTAACCCTAACCCTAACCCTAACCCTAACCCTAACCCTAACTGTAAAACTAACCCTAAACCTAATCCTAAGGCAAACCTATCCCTAACCCTAATGCTAACTATAACACTAACACTAACACTAACGCAAACCTAACCCTAACCCTAAACCTAACGCTAACCCTAAACCTAACCCTAACCCTAACCCAAACCATAACACTTACCCTTACCCTAAATCCTAACCCTAAAGCTAACCCTAACCTTAACCCTAACACTAACCCTAAACCTATCCCTAACCCTAACCCTAACCATAACTATAACACTAACGCAAACCTAACCCTAACGCTAACCCTAACCCTAAAACGCATATCTCACCCTAACCCTAACCCTAACCCTAACCCTAACCCTAACCCTAACCCTAACCCTAACCTTAACACTAACCCTAATCCTAATCCTAACCCTAACCTTAACGCAAACCTAACCCTAACCCTAACCCTAACCCTAACCATAACCATAACCTAACCCTAACCCTAACCTTAACGCAAACCTAACCCTAACCCTAAACCTAACCCTAACTCTAACCCTAACCCTAACCCTAACCCTAACCCTCACCCTAATACTAACCTCACCCTAACCCTAACCCTAACCCTAACCCTAACCCTAACCCTAACATATACCTAGCACTAACCCTAACCCTAACCCTAACCCTAAACCTAACCTTAACGCAAACATAACCATAACCCTAACCCAAATCTTAACCCTAACCCTAACCCTAACGCAAACTTAACACTACGCCTAAACCTAACCCTAAACCTAACTTTAATCCTAACCCTAACCATAACTCTAACGCAAAACTAAACCTAACATTTACCCTTACAATAACCCTAACCCTAACCATAACGCAAAACTATCCCTAACCCTAACACTCACCCTAACCCTAACCCTAACGCAAACCTAACCCTAAAGCTAACCCTAACCCTAACCATAACAATAACCCTAAACTTATCCTTAACGCAAACCTAACCCTAACCCTAACTCAAACGCAATCCTAACCTTAACGCTAACCCTAACCCTAACTTTAACCTAACCATAACCCTAACCCTAACGCAAACCTTACCCTAATCCTAACCCTATCGCAAACCTAACCCTATCCATAAACTTAACCGTTAACCTAACCCTAACGCAAACTTAACCCTAACCCTAAACATAACCCTACTCTAAAGCTAACCCTAAACCTAACCTTACGCAAACTTAACCCTAACCCTAACCGTAACCCTAACCCTAAACCTAGCCCTAACGCTATCCTAACCCTAACCCTAACACTAACCCTAAACCTAACCCTAACCCTTACGCAAACCGAAACCTAAACCTAACCCTAACCCCAACGCAAACCTAACCCTAACCCTAACCCTAACCATAACCATAACCCTAAACCTACCCTAACCCTAACCCCAATGCAAACCTAACCCTAATCCTAACCCTAACCCTAACCCTAAACCTAACCTTAAAGCAAACCTAAACCTAACCCTAACCCTAAACCTAACCCTAACACTAACCCTAACCCTAAAGGAAACCTATCCCTAAACTTAACCGTAACCCTTACTCTAACCCTAACACTACACCTAACCATAACCCTAACCCTAAAGCAAACCTAAACCTAACACTAACCCTAACCCTAACCCTATCCCTGACCCTAACGCAAACCTAAACTTAAGTCTAACCCTAACCCTAACCCTAAACCTAACCCTAACCTTAACCCTAACGCAAACCAATTCCTAAACCTAACCCAAACCGTAACCCTATACCTAACACTAACGCAAACCTAAACTTAATCCTAACCATAACCCTAACCCTAACGCTAACCCTAACCCTAAACCTAGCCCTAAAACTAACCCTAACCCTAACCCCTACGCAAACCTAAACCTAAACCTAACCATAACCCTAACTTTAACCCTAACCCTAACACTAACCCTATCCAAATCCCTAAGGCAAACCCAACCTTAACCCTAACACTAACCCTAACCCTAACCCTAAACCTAACCCTAACACTAACCCTAACGCAAACCTAACCCTAATAATAACCATAACGAAAACCTAACACTAACACTAACCCTAACCCTAACCTTAACCGTATACCTAACACTAACAGTAACCCTAACCGTAACGCAAACCTAAACCTAAATTTAACCCTAACCCTCACCCTAACTGTAACCCTAACGCAAACCCAACCCTAACCCTAACCATAATACTAACCCTAACACTAACGCAAACCTAACCCTAACCCTAAACCTAACCCTAATCTAACCCTAACCCTAAACCTAACCCTAACGCCAACCTAACCCTAAACATAACCCTAACAGTAAACCTAAACCTAGTCCTAAAACTAACCCTAACCCTAATCCTAACGCAAACCTCACCCTAATACTAACCATAATGAAAACCTAACACTAACACTAACGCTAAACCTAACCTTAACTCTAACCCTAACACTAACCCTAACCCTAACCCTAACGCAAACTTAACTCTAACCATAACCCTAATACTAACTCTAACCATAAACCCAAACCTAACCCTAACGCTATACATAAACCTAACCCTAACAGTAACGCAATCCTAAACTTAAACCTAACCCTAACAGTAAACCTAACCATAACCCGAACTAACCCTAACCCTACCCTAACGCTAACCTAACCCTAATCCTGTCCCTACCGCAAACCTAACCCTAAACCTAACCCTAACCGTAACCCTAACTATAACCCGAACCTAACCTTAACCCTAACCCTAACACTAACCCTAACCCTAACGCAAACCTAACGCTAACCCTAACCCTAACCCTAGCCATAAACCTAACCCTAACCCTAATCTTAACGCAAACCTAACCCTAACACTAACCCTAACGAAAACCTAACACAAACACTAACACTAACCCTAACCTTAACCTTAACCCTAACAGTAACCCTAACCCTAACCCTAACGCAACCCTAACCCTAACCCTAACCCTAAACCTAACCCTAACTTTAACCCTAACGCAAACCTAACCCTAAAACTAACCATAATCCTAATGCTAACCCTAACGCAAACCTAACCCTAAACCTAAACCTAACCTTACCCCTAACCATAACCCGAACCTAACCCTAAACCTAACCCTAACGCAAATCTAACCTTAATCCTAACCCTATCGCAAACCTAACCCAAACCATAAACCTAACCCTAACCCTAACCCTAACGCAAACCTAACCCTAACCCTAAACCTAACCCTACGCTAAACCTAACCCTAAACCTAACCCTAAGTCCAACCTAAACCTAACCCTAACCATAACCATAACCATAACCCTAGCCCTAACGCAAACCTAACACTAAACCTAACCCTAGCACTAACCCTAACCCTAAAGCTACACCTAACCCTAACCCTAACGCAAACCTAACCCTAACCCTAACCCTAACCCTAACCCTAACCCTGAACCTAACCCTAATCCTAACGCAAAACTAAACCTAACCCTAACCCTAAATCTAAACCTAACTCTAACCCTAACGCAAACCTAACCCTAACCCTAACCCTAACCATAACCCGAACCCTAACCCGAACGTAATCTAACCCTAAACCTAAAGCAAAAATAACCCTAACCCTTACCCTAACGCAAACCTAACCCTAAACCTAACCCTAACACTAATCCTAACCCTATCCTAACCCTAACCCTAACCCTAACTCTAACCATAACTCAAACCTAACCTTAACCCTAATCATAACCCTAACCCTAACCCTAACGCAAACTTAACCCTAAACCTAACCCTAACCAAAACCCGAATCTAACCCTAACCCTAACCCTAACCCTAACCCTAACCCTAAGCTAACCCTAACCAAATACCTAACACTAAACCTAACCATAACGCAAACCTAACCCTAACCCTAACCCTAACCCTAAACGTAACCCTAACCCTAATCCTAAACCTAACGCAAACCTAACCCTAACCCTAACACTAACCATACCCCTAAATCTAACCTTAACGCAAACCTAACCCTAACCCTAACCCTAACTGTAAACCTAACCCTAACCCTAACACTAACGCAAACCTAACCCTAAACCTAATTTTAAACCTAACCCTAACCCTAACCCTAACCCTAACACTGACGCAAACCTAATGCTAACACTAACCTAACCCCAACCCTAACCATAATGCAAACCTAACCATAATCCTAATCCTATCGCAAACCTAACCCTAACCATAAGCGTAACCCAAACCCTAAAACTACCTCAAACCTACCCCTAAATCTAAACCTAAACCTTTCCCTAACCCTAACCCTAACCCTAACCCTAACCCTAACCCTAACCCTAACTGTAAAACTAACCCTAAACCTAATCCTAAGGCAAACCTATCCCTAACCCTAATGCTAACTATAACACTAACACTAACACTAACGCAAACCTAACCCTAACCCTAAACCTAACGCTAACCCTAAACCTAACCCTAACCCTAACCCAAACCATAACACTTACCCTTACCCTAAATCCTAACCCTAAAGCTAACCCTAACCTTAACCCTAACACTAACCCTAAACCTATCCCTAACCCTAACCCTAACCATAACTATAACACTAACGCAAACCTAACCCTAACGCTAACCCTAACCCTAAAACGCATATCTCACCCTAACCCTAACCCTAACCCTAACCCTAACCCTAACCCTAACCCTAACCCTAACCTTAACACTAACCCTAATCCTAATCCTAACCCTAACCTTAACGCAAACCTAACCCTAACCCTAACCCTAACCCTAACCATAACCATAACCTAACCCTAACCCTAACCTTAACGCAAACCTAACCCTAACCCTAAACCTAACCCTAACTCTAACCCTAACCCTAACCCTAACCCTAACCCTCACCCTAATACTAACCTCACCCTAACCCTAACCCTAACCCTAACCCTAACCCTAACATATACCTAGCACTAACCCTAACCCTAACCCTAACCCTAAACCTAACCTTAACGCAAACATAACCATAACCCTAACCCAAATCTTAACCCTAACCCTAACCCTAACGCAAACTTAACACTACCCCTAAACCTAACCCTAAACCTAACTTTAATCCTAACCCTAACCATAACTCTAACGCAAAACTAAACCTAACATTTACCCTTACAATAACCCTAACCCTAACCATAACGCAAAACTATCCCTAACCCTAACACTCACCCTAACCCTAACCCTAACGCAAACCTAACCCTAAAGCTAACCCTAACCCTAACCATAACAATAACCCTAAACTTATCCTTAACGCAAACCTAACCCTAACCGTAACCCTAATCCTAACTCAAACGCAATCCTAACCTTAACGCTAACCCTAACCCTAACTTTAACCTAACCATAACCCTAACCCTAACGCAAACCTTACCCTAATCCTAACCCTATCGCAAACCTAACCCTATCCATAAACTTAACCGTTAACCTAACCCTAACGCAAACTTAACCCTAACCCTAAACATAACCCTACTCTAAAGCTAACCCTAAACCTAACCTTACGCAAACTTAACCCTAACCCTAACCGTAACCCTAACCCTAAACCTAGCCCTAACGCTATCCTAACCCTAACCCTAACACTAACCCTAAACCTAACCCTAACCCTTACGCAAACCGAAACCTAAACCTAACCCTAACCCCAACGCAAACCTAACCCTAACCCTAACCCTAACCATAACCATAACCCTAAACCTACCCTAACCCTAACCCCAATGCAAACCTAACCCTAATCCTAACCCTAACCCTAACCCTAAACCTAACCTTAAAGCAAACCTAAACCTAACCCTAACCCTAAACCTAACCCTAACACTAACCCTAACCCTAAAGGAAACCTATCCCTAAACTTAACCGTAACCCTTACTCTAACCCTAACACTACACCTAACCATAACCCTAACCCTAAAGCAAACCTAAACCTAACACTAACCCTAACCCTAACCCTATCCCTGACCCTAACGCAAACCTAAACTTAAGTCTAACCCTAACCCTAACCCTAAACCTAACCCTAACCTTAACCCTAACGCAAACCAATTCCTAAACCTAACCCAAACCGTAACCCTATACCTAACACTAACGCAAACCTAAACTTAATCCTAACCATAACCCTAACCCTAACGCTAACCCTAACCCTAAACCTAGCCCTAAAACTAACCCTAACCCTAACCCCTACGCAAACCTAAACCTAAACCTAACCATAACCCTAACTTTAACCCTAACCCTAACACTAACCCTATCCAAATCCCTAAGGCAAACCCAACCTTAACCCTAACACTAACCCTAACCCTAACCCTAAACCTAACCCTAACACTAACCCTAACGCAAACCTAACCCTAATAATAACCATAACGAAAACCTAACACTAACACTAACCCTAACCCTAACCTTAACCGTATACCTAACACTAACAGTAACCCTAACCGTAACGCAAACCTAAACCTAAATTTAACCCTAACCCTCACCCTAACTGTAACCCTAACGCAAACCCAACCCTAACCCTAACCATAATACTAACCCTAACCCTAACGCAAACCTAACCCTAACCCTAAACCTAACCCTAATCTAACCCTAACCCTAAACCTAACCCTAACGCCAACCTAACCCTAAACATAACCCTAACAGTAAACCTAAACCTAGTCCTAAAACTAACCCTAACCCTAATCCTAACGCAAACCTCACCCTAATACTAACCATAATGAAAACCTAACACTAACACTAACGCTAAACCTAACCTTAACCCTAACCCTAACACTAACCCTAACCCTAACCCTAACGCAAACTTAACTCTAACCATAACCCTAATACTAACTCTAACCATAAACCCAAACCTAACCCTAACGCTATACATAAACCTAACCCTAACAGTAACGCAATCCTAAACTTAAACCTAACCCTAACAGTAAACCTAACCATAACCCGAACTAACCCTAACCCTACCCTAACGCTAACCTAACCCTAATCCTGTCCCTACCGCAAACCTAACCCTAAACCTAACCCTAACCGTAACCCTAACTATAACCCGAACCTAACCTTAACCCTAACCCTAACACTAACCCTAACCCTAACGCAAACCTAACGCTAACCCTAACCCTAACCCTAGCCATAAACCTAACCCTAACCCTAATCTTAACGCAAACCTAACCCTAACACTAACCCTAACGAAAACCTAACACAAACACTAACACTAACCCTAACCTTAACCTTAACCCTAACAGTAACCCTAACCCTAACCCTAACGCAACCCTAACCCTAACCCTAACCCTAAACCTAACCCTAACTTTAACCCTAACGCAAACCTAACCCTAAAACTAACCATAATCCTAATGCTAACCCTAACGCAAACCTAACCCTAAACCTAAACCTAACATTACCCCTAACCATAACCCGAACCTAACCCTAAACCTAACCCTAACGCAAATCTAACCTTAATCCTAACCCTATCGCAAACCTAACCCAAACCATAAACCTAACCCTAACCCTAACCCTAACGCAAACCTAACCCTAACCCTAAACCTAACCCTACGCTAAACCTAACCCTAAACCTAACCCTAAGTCCAACCTAAACCTAACCCTAACCATAACCATAACCATAACCCTAGCCCTAACGCAAACCTAACACTAAACCTAACCCTAGCACTAACCCTAACCCTAAAGCTAAACCTAACCCTAACCCTAACGCAAACCTAACCCTAACCCTAACCCTAACCCTAACCCTAACCCTGAACCTAACCCTAATCCTAACGCAAAACTAAACCTAACCCTAACCCTAAATCTAAACCTAACTCTAACCCTAACGCAAACCTAACCCTAACCCTAACCCTAACCATAACCCGAACCCTAACCCGAACGTAATCTAACCCTAAACCTAAAGCAAAAATAACCCTAACCCTTACCCTAACGCAAACCTAACCCTAAACCTAACCCTAACACTAATCCTAACCCTATCCTAACCCTAACCCTAACCCTAACGCAAACCTAACCCTAACCCTAAACCTAACCATAACCCTAACCCTAACGCAAAACTTACCTTAACCCTAAACCTAACCCTAACCCTAACACTAACCCTAACCCTAAACCTAGCCCTAAAATTAACCCTATCCTTAATCCTAACGCAACCTCACCCTAATACTAACCATAATGAAAACCTAACACTAACACTAACCCTAACCCTAACCTTAACCATAACCCTAACACTAACCCTAACCCTAACCCTAACGCTAACTTAACCCTAACCATAAGACTAATTCTAACTCTAACCATAAACCCACACCTAACCCTAACCCTAACCATAACCCTAACTTTAACACTTACGGAAACCTAACCCTAAACGTAACCCTAACCGTAACCCTAACTATAACCAGAACCTAACCCTAACCCCACCCTAACGCTAACCTAACCCTAATCCTATCCCTATCGCAAACCTAACCCTAAACCTAACCCTAACCGTAACCCTAACCCTAACTCTAACGCAAACCTAGATCTAACACTAACCCTTACACTAATGCTAACACTAACCCTAAGGCAACCCTAACCCTAACACTAACCTGAACGCAAAACTAACCCTAACACTAACTCAAACGTAAATCTAACCTTAACTCTAACCCTAATCCTAATCCTAAACATAACCCTAAGCTTAACCTTAACGCAAACCTAACCTTAACCCTAACCCTAACCCTAACCCTAACCCAAACGAAATCTAACCTTAACGCTAACCCTAACCCTAACCCTAATACTAACACTAACCCAATCGCAAAATTATCCAAAAACTTAACACTAACCCTAACGCTAACCCAGCCCTAACCCGAACCCTAACCAAACAAATCTCTAACCCTAAGCTAACCCTAGACCTATACCTAACCCTAACCCTAACCCTAACGCAAACCTAACCCAAACCCTAACCCTAACCCTACCCTAACGCTAACCTAACCCTAATCCTAAACCTATCGCAAACCTAACGCTAACCATCAACCTAACCCTAACCCTAACCCTAACGCAAACCTAACCCTAATCGTAACCCTAACCTTCACTCTAAACCTAACCCTAAACCTAACCCTAGCGCAAACCTATCCCTAGACCTAACCCTAACCCTAACCCTTACCATAACCCTAACCCTAATGCAAACCTAACCCTAACCCTATCCCTAACTCTAACCGTAACGCAAACCTAAACCTGACCCTAACCCTAACCCTAACCCTAACGCAAACCTAACACTAACCGTAAACCTAACCCTAACACTAACGATAACCATAACCCTAACGCAAACCTAACCATAACCCTAACCCTAATCCTAACGCAAACCTAACCCTAACCCTAACACTAACCCTAACCCTAACCCTAACACTAACCCTATCCCTAACCCTAACCCAAACGCATATCTAACCTTAACCCTAACCCTAACCCTAACCCTAACACTAACCCTAACACTAACCCTATCGCAAACCTATCCCTAAACCTAACCCTAACCCTAACCCTAACCCTAACCCTAACCCTAACCCTAACCCTAACACTAACCCTAACAATAAACCCTAACGCAAATTTAACCGTAACCCTAACCCTAACAGTAACTCTAACCCTAAACGCAAACCTAACCCTAACCCTAACCATAATCCTATCCCTAATTCTAACGCAAACCTCACCCTAACCCTAACCCTAAACCTAACGCTAACCCTAACCGTAACCCGAACCTAACCCTAACCCTACCTTAACGCTAACATAAACCTAATCCTATCCCTATCGCAAACCTAACCATAACCATAAACGTAACCCAACCATAACCCTAAGGCAAACCTAAACCTAACCCTAAACCTAACCGTAACTCTAAACCCAACCCTAAACCAAACCCTAACGCAAACCTAACCCTAGCCGTACCCTAACCCTAACCCTAACCCTAAACCTAACCGTAGCCCTAACGCAAACCTAACCCTAAACCTAATCCTAACCCTAACCCTAACCCTAAACTTAACCCTAACCCTAACCCTAACCCTATCGCAAAGCTAACACTAACCGTAACCCTAACCCTAACCCTAAACATAACCCTAAACTTAACCTTAACGCAAACCTAACCCTAACACTAACCCTAACCCAAACGCAAATCTAACCATAACCCTAACACTAACCCTAACCCTAATACAAACCCTAACCCTAACCCTATCAAACCTATCCCTAAACCTAACGCTCACCCTAACACTAACCCTAACCCTAACATTAAGCAAACGTAATCCTAACCCTAACCCTAACCCTACCTCTAACCCTAACGCAAACCTAACCCTAACCCTAATCCTATCCCTAACCCTAATCCTAACGCAAACCTAACCCTAACACTAACCCTAACGAAAACCTAACCCTAACCGTAACCCTAACCCTATCCCTAACCCTAACCCTAACACTAACGCATACCTAAACCGAACACAAACCATGAAACTAACCATAACCCTAACCCTAACGCACCTAACCCTAACCCCAACCCTAATCCTAACGCAAACCTAACCCTAACCCTAATCATAACCTTAAACATAACCCTATGCTTAACCTTAACGCAAACCTAACCTTAACCCTAACCCTAACCCTAACCTAAACGCAAATCTAACCATAACCCTAACACTAACCCTAACCCTAATACAAACCCTAACCCTAACCCTATCGCAAACCTATCCCTAAACCTAACCCTAACCCTATCTCTAACCCTAACCCTAACCCTAACCCTAACCAAACCTAACGCTAACCTTAAACCTAACCCTAGACTTAAATCCAACCCTAACCCTAACCCTAACACAAACCTAACCCTAACACTTACCCTAACGAAAACCTAAACCTACACTAAACCTAACCCTAACCTTAACACTAACCCTAACACTAACCCTAACCCTAACCATAACGCAAACCTAACCCTAAACCTAACCGTAACCCTAACCCTACATCTAACCCTAACGCAAACCTAACCCTAACCCTAATCCTATCCCTAACCCTAATCCTAACGCAAACCTAACCATAAACTAACCCTAACGAAAACCTAACCCTAACCCTAACCCTATCCCTAACCCTAACCCTAACACTAACGCATACCTAAACCTAACACAAACCCTAAAACTAACCCTAACCCTAACGCAAACCTAAACCTAACCCTAACTCTAAATCTAACGCAAACCTAACACTAACCTTAACCCTAACCATAACCATAACCCTAAACCTAACCTTAACGCAAACCTAACCCTAACCCTAACCCTAACCCTAACCCTAACCAAACCTAACGCTAACCCTAAACCTAACCCTAGACCTAAATCTAACCCTAACCCTAACCCTAACACAAACCTAACCCTAACACTTACCCTAACGAAAACCTAAACCTACACTAAACCTAACCCTAACCTTAACCCTAATCCTAACACTTACCCTAACCCGAACCATAACGCAAACCTAACCCTAAACCTAACCATAACCCTAACCCTACATCTAACCCTAACGCAAACCTAACCCTAACCCTAATCCTATCCCTAACCCTAATCCTAACGCAAACCTAACCCTAAACTAACCCTAACGAAAACCTAACCCTAACCCTAACCCTTTCCCTAACCCTAACCCTAACACTAACGCATACCTAAACCTAACACAAACCCTAAAACTAACCCTATCCCTAACGCAAACCTAACCCTAACCCTAACTCTAATCCTAACGCAAACCTAACCCAAACCCTAATCCTAAACCTAAACATAACCCTATGCTTAACCGTAACGCAAACCTAACCTTAACCCTAACCCTAACCCTAACCCTAATACTAACACTAACCCTATCGCAAAACTATCCCTAATCCTAACCCTAACCCTAACTATAACACTAACCCTAACCCTAACCCTAACCAAACCTATCTCTAACCCTAAGCTAACCCTAGACCTATACCTAACCCTAACACTAACCCTAACGCAAACCTAACCCTAACCCTAACCCTAACTCTAACCCTAACGCAAACCTAACCCTAACCCTAACCCTAAACATAACCCTAACCCTAACGCAAACCTAACACTAACCCTAACCCTAAACCTAAACCTAACCCTAACCCTAAACCGAACTTAACCCTAACCCTACCTTAACGCTAACATAACCCTAATCCTAACCTTATCGCAAACCTAACCCTAACCATAAACCTAACCCAAACCATAACCAAAGGCAAACATAATCCTAACCCTAACCCTAATGTAACTCTAAACCTAACCCTAACGCAAACTAACCCTAGCCGTACCCTAAGCCTAACCCTAACCCTAACCCTAGCCCTAATGCAAACCTAACCCTAAACCTAATCCTAACCCTAACCCTAACCCTAAACTTAACCCTAACCCTAACCCTAAACCTATCGCAAAGCTAACCCTAACCCTAACCCTAACCTAAACGCAAATCTAACCATAACCCTAACACTAAACCTAACCCTAATACAAACCCTAACCCTAACCCTATCGCAAACCTATCCCTAAACCTAACCCTAACCCTATCTCTAACCCTAACCCTAACCCTAACCCTAACCAAACCTAACGCTAACCTTAAACCTAACCCTAGACTTAAATCCAACCCTAACCCTAACCCTAACACAAACCTAACCCTAACACTTACCCTAACGAAAACCTAAACCTACACTAAACCTAACCCTAACCTTAACACTAACCCTAACACTAACCCTAACCCTAACCATAACGCAAACCTAACCCTAAACCTAACCGTAACCCTAACCCTACATCTAACCCTAACGCAAACCTAACCCTAACCCTAATCCTATCCCTAACCCTAATCCTAACGCAAACCTAACCATAAACTAACCCTAACGAAAACCTAACCCTAACCCTAACCCTATCCCTAACCCTAACCCTAACACTAACGCATACCTAAACCTAACACAAACTCTAAAACTAACCCTAACCCTAACGCAAACCTAAACCTAACCCTAACTCTAAATCTAACGCAAACCTAACACTAACCTTAACCCTAACCATAACCATAACCCTAAACCTAACCTTAACGCAAACCTAACCCTAACCCTAACCCTAACCCTAACCCTAACCCTAACCAAACCTAACGCTAACCCTAAACCTAACCCTAGACCTAAATCTAACCCTAACCCTAACCCTAACACAAACCTAACCCTAACACTTACCCTAACGAAAACCTAAACCTACACTAAACCTAACCCTAACCTTAACCCTAATCCTAACACTAACCCTAACCCGAACCATAACGCAAACCTAACCCTAAACCTAACCGTAACCCTAACCCTACATCTAACCCTAACGCAAACCTAACCCTAACCCTAATCCTATCCCTAACCCTAATCCTAACGTAAACCTAACGCTAAACTAACCCTAACGAAAACCTAACCCTAACCCTAACCCTATCCCTAACCCTAACCCTAACACCAACGCATACCTAAACCTAACACAAACCCTAAAACTAACCCTATCCCTAACGCAAACCTAACCCTAACCCTAACTCTAATCCTAACGCAAACCTAACCCAAACCCTAATCCTAAACCTAAACATAACCCTATGCTTAACCGTAACGCAAACCTAACCTTAACCCTAACCCTAACCCTAACCCTAATACTAACCCTAACCCTATCGCAAAACTATCCCTAATCCTAACCCTAACCCTAACTATAACACTAACCCTAACCCTAACCCTAACCAAACCTATCTCTAACCCTAAGCTAACCCTAGACCTATACCTAACCCTAACCCTAACCCTAAGGCAAACCTAACCCTAACCCTAACCCTAACTATAACCCTAACGCAAACCTAACCCTAACCCTAACCCTAAACATAACCCTAACCCTAACGCAAACCTAACACTAACCCTAACCCTAAACCTAAACCTAACCCTAACCCTAAACCGAACTTAACCCTAACCCTACCTTAACGCTAACATAACCCTAATCCTAACCTTATCGCAAACCTAAGCCTAACCATAAACCTAACCCAAACCATAACCAAAGGCAAACATAATCCTAACCCTAACCCTAATGTAACTCTAAACCTAACCCTAAAGCAAACTAACCCTAGCCGTACCCTAAGCCTAACCCTAACCCTAACCCTAGCCCTAACGCAAACCTAACCCTAAACCTAATCCTAACCCTAACCCTAACCCTAAACTTAACCCTAACCCTAACCCTAACCCTATCGCAAAGCTAACCCTAACCCTAACCCTAACCCTAAACATAACCCTAAACTTAACCTTAACGCAAACCTAACCATAACCCTAACCCTAACCCAAACGCAAATCTAACCATAACCCTAACACTAACCCTAACCCTAATACAAACCCTAACCCTAACCCTATCGCAAACCTATCCCTAAACCTAACCCTAACCCTATCTCTAACCCTAACACTAACCCTAACCCTAACCAAACCTAACGCTAACCCTAAACCTAACCCTAGACATAAATCTAACCCTAACCCTAATCCTAACACAAACCTAACCCTAACACTAACCCTAACGAAAACCTAAACCTACACTAAACCTAACCCTAACCTTAACCCTAACCCTAACACTAACCCTAACACTAACCATAACGCAAACCTAACCCTAAACCTAACCCTAACCCTAACCCTACCTCTAACCGTAACGCAAACCTAACCCAAACCCTAATCCTATCCCTAACCCTAATCCTAACGCAAACCTAACCCTAACACTAACCCTAACGAAAACCTAACCCTAACCCTAACCCTAACCCTAAACCTAACCCTAACCCTAACACTAACGCATACCTAAACCTAACACAAACCCTAAAACTAACCCTAACCCTAACCCTAACCCAAAAGCAAATCTAAACTTAACGCTAACCCTAACCCTAATACTAACCCTAACCCTATCGCAAAACTATCCCTAATCCTAACCCTAAACCTAACTCTAACCCTAACCCTAACCATAACCATAACCAAACCTAACTCTAACCCTAAGCTAACCCTAGACCTATACCTAACCCTAACCCTAACCCTAACGCAAACCTAACCCGAACCCTAACCCTAACTCTAACCCTAACGCAAACCTAACACTAACCCTAACCCTAACCATAACCATAACCCTAAACCTAACCTTAACGCAAACCTAACCCTAACCCTAACCCTAACCCTAACCCTAACCCTAACCCTAACGCAAACCTAACACTAACCCTAAACATAACCCTAACCCTAACCCTAACCCTAACCTTAACCCTAACACTAACGGAAACCTAAACCTAACACAAACCCTAACACTAACCCTAAACCTAACTCTAACGCAAACCTAACGCTAACCCTAACCATAATCCTAACGGAAACCTAATCCTAACCCTAACCCTAACCCTAACCATAACCCTAAACTTAACCTTAACGCAAACCTAACCCTAACCCTAACCCTAACCCGAACCCTAACCCTAACCCTTACCCTAACGGAAACCTAACCCCAACCCTAACCTTAACCCTATCCTTAACACTAACTCTAACGCAAAACTAAACCTAACACTAAACCTAACACTAACCATAACCCTAACCCTAAGGAAACCCTAAACCTAACCCTAACCCTAACGCAAATCTAACCCTAACACTAATTCTAACCCTAACCCTATCCCTAACCCTAACGCAAACCTAACATTAACCCTAACCCTAACCCTAACACTAAACCTAACCCTAACCCTAACACTAACGAAAACCTATCCCTGAACCTAACCCTAACCCTAAACCTATCCCTTCCCTAACGCAAACCTAACCTTAACACTAACACTAACCCTAACCCTAACGCTAACCCTAACCCTAAAGCTAGCCCTAAAACTAACCCTAAACCTAATCCTAACGCAAACCTAACCCTAATACTAACCTTAACGAAAACCTAACATTAACACTAACCCTAATCCTAAACTTAACCCTAACCCTAACACTAACCTTAACCCTAACCCTAAAGCAAACTTAACCCTAACTTTAACCCTAACACTAACTCTAACCCTAAACGCAAACCGAACCCTAACCCTAACGATAACCCTAACCCTAACCCTAACGCAAACCTAACCCTAACCCTAACTCTAACACTAACCCTAACCATAACCGAAACCTAACCCTAACACTAATTCTAACGCAAACCTAATCCTAATCCTAACCCTATCGCAAACGTAACCCTAACCCTAACCCTAACCCTAACCCTATCTCTAACGCAAAGCTAAACCTAATCCTATCCCTAACCCTCACCCTAACCCTAACCTTAAACCTAACCATAACCCTAACCCAAACCTAACCCTAACACTAAACCTAACCCTAACCCTAACCATAACCCTAAACGTAACCTTAACGCAAACCTAACCCTAACCCTAACCCTAAACCTAACCCTAACCCTAACCCTAACCCTAACGCAACCTAACGCTAACTATAAACCTAACCCTATCGCACACCTATCCCTAAACCTAACAGTAACCATAACACTAACCCTAAACCTAACCCTAACGCAACCCTAACCCTAACCCTAACCCTAATCCTAACACAAACATAACCCTAATCCTAACCCTAAACATAACCCTAAACTTAACCTTACTGCAAACCTAACCCTAACCCTAACCCTAACCCTAACCCAAACTCAAACCTAACCTTAACCCTAAACCTAACCCTAATACTAACCCTAACCATAACCCTATCGCAAACCTATCCGTAAACCTAAACCTAATCCTAACTCTAACCCTAACCCTAACCCTAACCCTAACGCAAACCTAACGCTAACCCTAACACTAACCCTAGACCTAAACCTAACCCTAACCCTAATCCTAACGCAAACATAACTCTAACACTAACCCTAACGAAAACCTAACCCTAACACTAAACCTAACCCTAAACTGAACCCTAACCCTAACTCTAACCCTAACCCTAACCTAACGCAAACCTAACCCTAACCCTAACACTAACCCTAAACTTAACTCTAACCCTAATGCAAACCTAACCCTAACACTAACCCTAACCCTAACTCTAACCCTAACGCAAACATAACCCTTACGCTAACCATAACACTAAACCTAACCCTAACGCAAAACTAACCCTAACCCTAACCTTAACCCTACCTCTAACCAACCCGAACCTAAACCTAACCCTAACCCCAGCCTTAATCCTAACCCTAACACTAATCCTAACGCAAACCTAAGCTAACAATAACCCTAACGAAAACGTAAACCTAACCCTAACCCTAACCCTAACGCTAACCCCAACTCAAACCGACCACTAACCCTAATCATAACCCTAACCATAACCCTAACGCAAATCAAACTCTAATCCTAACCCTAAACATAACCCGATCCTAACCCTAACCCTATCCCTAACGCAAACATAACCCTAACCCTAACCCTAACCCTAACCCTAACCCTAAACCTATCCCTTATCCTAACACAAACCTAACCCTAACACTAACCCTAAATCTATCCCTAACTCTAAACCTAATGCAAACCTAATCCTAACCCTAACCATAACCCTAACCATAACCATAAGGCAAACCTAACCCTAACCCTAACCATAACCATAACCCGAACCCTAACCCGAACGTAACCCTAACCCTAAACCTAACTCAAACCTAACCCTAACCCTTACCATAACGCAAACCTTACCCTAACCTTAACCCTAACCCTAACTCTAACGCAAACCTATACCCAACAGTAACCCTAACATTAACCCTAACACTAACCCTAACGCATACCTAACCCTAACCCTAAGCTAACCCTAACGCAAACCTAACCCTAACTCTAACCCTAACACTAACCCTAACCTTAACCCTAACGCAAACCTAACCTTAACCCTAACCCTAACCCTAAACCTGACCATAACCCTAACCCTAATCCTAACGCAAACCTAACGCTAACCCTAACCCTAACCCTAGCACTAAACCTAACCCTAACACTAATCCTAACGCAAACCTAACCCTAAAACTAACCCTAACGAAAACCAAACACAAAGGCTAACCCTAACCCTAACCTTAACCCTAATCCTAACACTAACCCTAACCCTAACCATAACGCAACCCTAACCCTAACCCTAACCCTAACCCTAACTCTAACCCTAACGCAAATCTAACCCTAAAACTAAACATAACCCTAACCGTAAACCTAACGCAAACCTAACCCTAAACCTAAACCTTACCCTGCTCCTAACCATAACCCGAACCTAACCGTAAACCAAACCGTATCGCAAACCTAACCCTAACCATAAACCTAACCCTAACCCTACCCTAACGCAATCCAAACCCTAACACGAACCCTAACCGTAACGCAAACCAAACCCTAACCCTAATCCTAATCCTACCATAACCCTAAACTTAACCTTAACGCAAACCTAACCCTAACCCTAATCCTAACCCTAAACCTAACCCTAACGCAAAACTAACCTTAACCCTAACCCTAACCCTAACCCTAAACCTAACCCTAACACTAACGCTATCCCTAAAGGAAACCTATCCCTAAACCTAACCCTAACACTAACTCTAACCCTAACCCTACACCTAACCTTAACCCTAACCCTAAAGCAAACCTAACGCTAACCCTAACCATAACCCTAGCCCTAAACCTAACCTAACCCTAATCCAAACGCAAACCTATCCCTAACACTAACCCAAATGAAAAGCTACCCCTAACACTAACCCTAACCCTAACCTTAACCTAACCCTAACACTAACTCTAACCCTAACTCTAACGCAAACCTCAACGTAACTCTAACCCTAACACTAACCCTAAGGAAACCCTAACTCTAACTCTAACCCTAACCCTAACGAAAACCTAACCCTAACACTAACCCTAACCCTAACCCTAACGAAAACCTAACCCTAAACCTAACATTAACCCTAACTCTAACCCTAACGCAAAACTAACCCTAACCCTAACCATAACCCTAACCCTAACCCTAACGCAAACCTAACCCTAACCATAAACCTAACCCTACCCCTAACCATAACCCGATCCTAACCCTAACTCTAACCCTAACGCAAACCAAACCCTAAACCTAACCCTATCGCAAACCTAAACCTAACCATAAACCTAACCCTAACCCTAACCCTAACCCTAACCTTAACCCTAATGCAAATGTAACCCTAACCCTAACCCTAATCCTAACACAAACCTAACGTAACCCTAACCCTAACCCTAACCATAACCCTAAACTTAACCATAACTCAAACCTAACCCTAAACCTAACCCTAACCCTAACGAAAACGCAAACCTAACCTTAAACGTAACCCTAAGCCAACCCTAAAACTAACCCTAAACCTATCCCTAACCCTAACCCTAACCGTCACGCAAACTGACGCTAACCCTAACCCTAAACCTAGACGTAAACCTAACCATAACCCTAATCCTAACGCAAACCTAACCCTAACATTAACCCTAACAAAAACCTAACCCTAACAGTAAACCTAATCCTAACCTTAACCCTAACATAACACTAACCCTAACCCTAACCCTAACGCAAACCTAACCCTAACCCTAACCCTAACCCTAACTCAAACCTTACTTTAATCCTAACACTAACCCTAACCCTAACCCAAACTTAACGCAAACCTAACCTTAACACTTACACTAACCCTAAACCTAAACCTAACCCTAACCCTAACCCTAACGCAAACCTATCCCTAAACCTAACCCTAACCCTAACTCTAAACCTAACCCTACACATAACCCTAACCCTAACCCTAACGCAAACCTAACGCTAAACCTAAACCTAACCCTAGCCCTAAACCTAACCCTAACCCTAATCCTAACGCAAACTTAACCCTAAAACTAACCCTAACGAAAACCTACACTAACACTAACCCTAAACCTAACCTTACCCTTACCCTTACACTAACCATAACTCTAACCCTAACTCCAACCCTAACGCAAACCTAACCCTAACCCTAACTTTAACTCTAACCCTAACCCAAACGTAACCCTAAACCTAACCCTATCGCAAACCTAAACCTAACCATAAACCTAACCCTAACCCTAACACTAACGCAAAACTAACCCTAAAACTAAACATAACCCTAATCTAAACCTACCCTAAACCTAACCCTAACGCAAACCTAACCCTAACCCTAACCCTAACCCTAACCCTAAACCTAACCCTAACCCTATCCCTAGCCCTAACACAATCCTAAACCTAAGCCTAACCCTAACCGTAACCCTAAACGTAATGCAAACCTAACCCTAACCCTAACCCTAATCCTAACGCAAACCTAATCCTAACCCTAACCCTAACCCTAACCATAACCCTAAACTTAACCATAACGCAAACCTAACACTAACACTAACCCTAACCCTAACCCAAACACAAACCTAACCTTAACCCTAACCCTTACACAACCCTAAAACTAACCCTAACCCTAACCGTCACGCAAACTGACGCTAAACCTAACCCTAACCCTAGACCTAAACCTAACCATGACCCTAATCCTAACGCAAACCTAAAACTAACACTAACCCTAACGAAAATCTAACCCTAACACTAAACCTAACCCTATCCTTAACCCTAACCTAACACTAACCCTAACCCTAAACCTAACGCAAACTTAACCCTAACTCTAAACCTAACCCTAACCCTAACTCTAACCCTGACGCAAACCTAACCCTAACCCTAACCATAACCCTAACCCTAACCCTAACGCAAACCTAACACTAACCCTAATCCTAACCCTAACCCGAACCCTAACCCGAACCTAACCCTAACCCTAAACCTAACGCAAACCTAACCCTAACCCTAATTCTAACCCTAACTCTAAAGCAAACCTAAACCTAACACTACCCCTAACATTAACCCTAACCCTAACGCAAACATAACCCTAACCCTAACCCTAACCCTAACGCAAACCTAACACTCACCCTAACCCTAACCCTAACCTTAACACAAACCTAACCTTAACCCTAACCCTAACCCTAAAGGAAACCTATCCCTAAACCTAACCTTAACCCTAACCCTAACCCTAACCCTAACCCTAAACCTAATGCAAACCTAACCCTAACCCTAACCCTCATCCTAACGCAAACCTGACCCTAACAATAACACTAAAGAAAACCTAACCCTAACACTAACCCTACACCTAAACCTAACCATAACCCTAATCCTAACGCAAACCTAACCCTAACACTAACCCTAACGAAAACCTAACCCTAACAGTAATCCTAACCCTAAACTTAACCCTAACCTAACACTCACCCTAACCCTAACCATAACGCAAACCTAACCATAACTCTAAACCTAACCCTAACCCTAACTCTAACCCTGACGCAAACCTAACCCTAACCCTAACCATAACCCTAACCCTAACCCTAACGCAAAACTAACCCTAAACCTAACCCTAACCTTAACCCTAACCTGAACCAAACCCTAACCCTAAACCTAACGCAAACCAAACCCTAATCCTAATCCTAAACCTAACTCTAAAGCAAACCTAAACCAAACACTAACCATAACAATCACCCTAACCCTAACCCTAACCCTAACGCAAACCTAACCCTAATCCTAACACTAACCCTAACCCTAACCCAAACTTAACGCAAACTTAACCTTAACACTTACACTAAACCTAAACCTAAACCTAACCCTAACCCTAACCCTAACGCAAACCTATCCCTAAACCTAACCCTAACCCTAACTGAAACCTAACCCTACACATAACCCTAACCCTAACCCTAACGCAAACCTAACGCTAAACCTAAACCTAACCATAGCCATAAACCTAACCCTAACCCTAATCCTAACGCAAACTTAACCCTAAAACTAACCCTAATGAAAACCTACACTAACACTAACCCTAAACATAACCTTAGCCCTAACCCTTACACTAACCCTAACTCTAACCCTAACTCCAACCCTAACGCAAACCTAACCCTAACCCTAACCTTAACTCTAACCCTAACCCAAACCTAACCCTAAACCTAACCCTATCGCAAACCTAAACCTAACCATAAACCTAACCCTAACCCTAACCCTAACGCAAAACTAACCCTAAAACTAAACATAACCCTAATCTAAACCTACCCTAAACCTAACCCTAACGCACACCTAACCCTAACCCAAACCCAAACCCTAACCCTAACGCAAAACTAACCCTAAAACTAACCCTAACCTTAACCCTAACCTGAACCAAACCCTAACCCTAACCCTAACGCAAACCTAACCCTAACCCTAATCCTAACCCTAACTCTAAAGCAACCTAAACCAAACACTAACCCTAACAATCACCCTAACCCTAACCCTAACCCTAACGCAAACCTAACCTTAACCCTAACCCTAACCCTAAAGCAAACCTATCCCTAAACCTAACCCTAACCCTAACTCTAACCCTAAACCGAACCCTAACCCTAACCCTAACGCATTACTAACGCTAACCCTAACCCTAACCCTAGACCTAAACCTAACCCTAACCCTAACGCAAACCTAACCTTAACTCTAACCCTAACCCTAACCCTAAACCTAACCCTCACCCTAACCCTAACACTAAAGGAAACCTATCCCTAAACCTAACCCTAACCCTAACCCTAACCCTAACCCAAACCCTAACCCTAACCCTAACCCTAATGCAAACCTAACCCCAACCCTAACCCTCATCCTAACGCAAACCTAACCCTAACACTAACCCTAACGAAAACCTAACCCTAAACCTAACCCTAGCGCAAACCTATCCCTAGACCTAACCCTAACCCTAACCCTTACCATAACCCTAACCCTAATGCAAACCTAACCCTAACCCTATCCCTAACTCTAACTGTAACGCAAACCTAAACCTGACCCTAACCCTAACCCTAACACTAACCCTAACGCAAACCTAACACTAACCGTAAACCTAACCCTAACACTAACCCTAACCATAACCCTAACGCAAACCTAACCCTAACCCTAACCCTATTCCTAACGCAAACCTAACCCTAACCCTAACACTAACCCTAACCCTAACCCTAACACTAACCCTATCCCTAACCCTAACACAAACGCATATCTAACCTTAACCCTACCCCTAACCCTAACCCTAATACTAACCCTAACACTAACCCTATCGCAAACCTATCCCTAAACCTAACCCTAACCCTAACCCTAACCCTAACCCTAACCCTAACACTAACCCTAACCTTAACCCTAACGCAAACTTAACCGTAACCCTAACCCTAACAGTAACTCTAACCCTAAACGCAAACCTAACCCTAACCCTAACCATAATCCTATCCCTAATTCTAACGCAAACCTCACCCTAACCCTAACCCTAAACCTAACGCTAACCCTAACCGTAACCCGAACCTAACCCTAACCCTACCTTAACGCTAACATAACCCTAATCCTATCCCTATCGCAAACCTAACCATAACCATAAACGTAACCCAACCATAACCCTAAGGCAAACCTAAACCTAACCCTAAACCTAACCGTAACTCTAAACCCAACCCTAAACCAAATCCTAACGCAAACCTAACCCTAGCCGTACCCTAACCCTAACCCTAACCCTAAACCTAACCCTAGCCCTAACGCAAACCTAACCCTAAACCTAATCCTAACCCTAACCCTAACCCTAAACTTAACCCTAACCCTAACCCTAACCCTTTCGCAAAGCTAACACTAACCGTAACCCTAACCCTAACCCTAAACATAACCATAAACTTAACCTTAACGCAAACCTAACCCTAACCCTAACCCTAACCCAAACGCAAATCTAACCATAACCCTAACACTAACCCTAACCCTAATACAAACCCTAACCCTAACCCTATCAAACCTATCCCTAAACCTAACCCTAACCCTAACACTAACCCTAACCCTAACATTAAGCAAACGTAATCCTAACCCTAACCCTAACCCTAACCCTACCTCTAACCCTAACGCAAACCTAACCCTAACCCTAATCCTATCCCTAACCCTAATCCTAACGCAAACCTAACCCTAACACTAACCCTAACGAAAACCTAACCCTAACCCTAACCCTAACCCTATCCCTAACCCTAACCCTAACACTAACGCATACCTAAACCTAACACAAACCATAAAACTAACCCTAACCCTAACCCTAACGCAAACCTAACCCTAACCCCAACCCTAATCCTAACGCAAACCTAACCCTAACCCTAATCATAACCTTAAACATAACCCTATGCTTAACCTTAACGCAAACCTAACCTTAACCCTAACCCTAACCCTAACCTAAACGCAAATCTAACCATAACCCTAACACTAACCCTAACCCTAATAAAAACCCTAACCCTAACCCTATCGCAAACCTATCCCTAAACCTAACCCTAACCCTATCTCTAACCCTAACCCTAACCCTAACCCTAACCAAACCTAACGCTAACCTTAAACCTAACCCTAGACTTAAATCCAACCCTAACCCTAACCCTAACACAAACCTAACCCTAACACTTTCCCTAACGAAAACCTAAACCTACACTAAACCTAACCCTAACCTTAACACTAACCCTAACACTAACCCTAACCCTAAACATAACGCAAACCTAACCCTAAACCTAACCGTAACCATAACCCTACATCTAACCCTAACGCAAACCTAACCCTAACCCTAAACCTATCCCTAACCCTAATCCTAACGCAAACCTAACCCTAACCCTAACCCTATCCCTAACCCTAACCCTAACACTAACGCATACCTAAACCTAACACAAACCCTAAAACTAACCCTAACCCTAACGCAAACCTAAACCTAACCCTAACTCTAAATCTAACGCAAACCTAACACTAACCTTAACCCTAACCATAACCATAACCCTAAACCTAACCTTAACGCAAACCTAACCCTAACCCTAACCCTAACCCTAACCCTAACCCTAACCAAACCTAACGCTAACCCTAAACCTAACCCTAGACCTAAATCTAACCCTAACCCTAACCCTAACAAAAACCTAACCCTAACACTTACCCTAACGAAAACCTCAACCTACACTAAACCTAACCCTAACCTTAACCCTAATCCTAACACTAACCCTAACCCTAACCATAACGCAAACCTAACCCTAAACCTAACCGTAACCCTAACCCTACATCTAACCCTAACGCAAACCTAACCCTAACCCTAATCCTATCCCTAACCCTAATCCTAACGCAAACCTAACCCTAAACTAACCCTAACGAAAACCTAACCCTAACCCTAACCCTATCCCTAACCCTAACCCTAACACTAACGCATACCTAAACATAACACAAACCCTAAAACTAACCCTAACCCTAACGCAAACCTAACCCTAACCCTAACTCTAATCCTAACGCAAAACTAACCCAAACCCTAATCCTAAACCTAACCCTAATACTAACCCTAACCCTATCGCAAAACTATCCCTAATCCTAACCCTAACCCTAACTATAACACTAACCCTAACCCTAACCCTAACCAAACCTATCTCTAACCCTAAGCTAACCCTAGACCTATACCTAACCCTAACCCTAACCCTAACGCAAACCTAACCCTAACCCTAACCCTAACTCTAAACCTAACGCAAACCTAACCCTAACCCTAACCCTAAACCGAACCTAACCCTAACCCTACCTTAACGCTAACATAACCCTAATCCTAACCTTATCGCAAACCTAACCCTAACCATAAACCTAACCCAAACCATAACCAAAGGCAAACATAATCCTAACACTAACCCTAATGTAACTCTAAACCTAACCCTAACGCAAACTAACCCTAGCCGTACCCTAAGCCTAACCCTAACCCTAACCCTAGCCCTAACGCAAACCTAACCCTAAACCTAATCCTAACCCTAACCCTAACCCTAAACATAACCCTAAACTTAACCTTAACGCAAACCTAACCATAACCCTAACCCTAACCCAAACGCAAATCTAACCATAACCCTAACACTAACCCTAACCCTAATACAAACCCTAACCCTAACCCTATCGCAAACCTATCCCTAAACCTAACCCTAACCCTATCTCTAACCCTAACCCTAACCCTAACCCTAACCAAAACTAACCCTAACCCTAAACCTAACCCTAGACATAAATCTAACCCTAACCCTAATCCTAACACAAACCTAACCCTAACACTAACCCTAACGAAAACCTAAACCTACACTAAACCTAACCCTAACCTTAACCCTAACCCTAACACTAACCCTAACACTAACCATAACGCAAACCTAACCCTAACCCTAACCCTACCTCTAACCGTAACGCAAACCTAACCCTAACCCTAATCCTATCCCTAACCCTAACCATAACCGAAACCTAACCCTAACACTAATTCTAACGCAAACCTAATCCTAATCCTAACCCTATCGCAAACGTAACCCTAACCCTAACCCTAACCCTAACCCTATCTCTAACGCAAAGCTAAACCTAATCCTATCCCTAAGCCTCACCCTAACCCTAACCCTAAACCTAACCATAACCCTAACCCAAACCTAACCCTAACACTAAACCTAACCCTAACCCTAACCATAACCCTAAACGTAACTTTAACGCAAAACTAACCCTAACCCTAACCCTAAACCTAACCCTAACCCTAACCATAACCCTAACCCTAACGCAAACCTAACGCTAACTCTAAACCTAACCCTATCGCACACCTATCCCTAAACCTAACAGTAACCATAACACTAACCCTAAACCTAACCCTAACGCAACCCTAACCCTAACCCTAACCCTAATCCTAACACAAACATAACCCTAATCCTAACCCTAAACATAACCCTAAACTTAACCTTACTGCAAACCTAACCCTAACCCTAACCCTAACCCTAACCCAAACTCAAACCTAACCTTAACCCTAAAACTAACCCTAATACTAACCCTAACCATAACCCTATCGCAAACCTATCCGTAAACCTAAACCTAATCCTAACACTAACCCTAACCCTAACCCTAACCCTAACACTAAACCTAACCCTAAACTTAACCCTAAACCTAACTCTAACCCTAACCCTAACCTAACGCAAACCTAACCCTAACCCTAACACTAACCCTAAACTTAACTCTAACCCTAATGCAAACCTAACCCTAACACTAACCCTGACCCTAACTCTAACCCTAACGCAAACATAACCCTTACGCTAACCATAACACTAAACCTAACCCTAACGCAAAACTAACCCTAACCCTAACCTTAACCCTACCCCTAACCATAACCCGAACCTAAACCTAACCCTAACCCCAGCCCTAATCCTAACCCTAACACTAATCCTAACGCAAACCTAAGCTAACAATAACCCTAACGAAAACGTAAACCTAACCCTAACCCTAACCCTAACGCTAACCCCAACTCAAACCGACCCCTAACCCTAATCATAACCCTAACCATAACCCTAACGCAAATCAAACTCTAATCCTAACCCTAAACATAACCCGATCCTAACCCTAACCCTATCCCTAACGCAAACATAACCCTAACCCTAACCCTAACCCTAACCCTAAACCTATCCCTTATCCTAACACAAACCTAACCCTAACGCTAACCCTAAATCTATCCCTAACTATAAACCTAACGCAAACCTAATCCTAACCCTAACCATAACCCTAACCATAACCATAACGCAAACCTAACCCTAACCCTAACCATAACCATAACCCGAACCCTAACCCGAACGTAACCCTAACCCTAAACCTAACTCAAACCTAACCCTAACCCTTACCATAACGCAAACCTTACCCTAACCTTAACCCTAACCCTAACACTAACGCAAACCTATACCCAACAGTAACCCTAACATTAACCCTAACACTAACGCTAACGCATACCTAACCCTAACCCTAAGCTAACCCTAACGCAAACCTAACCCTAACTCTAACCCTAACACTAACCCTAACCTTAACCCTAACGCAAACCTAACCTTAACCCTAAACCTGACCATAACCCTAACCCTAATCCTAGTGCAAACCTATCCCTAAAATTAACCCTAACCCTAACTCTAACCCTAACCCTACACCTAAACCTAACCCTAATCCTAACGCAAACCTAACGCTAACCCTAACCCTAACCCTAGCCCTAAACCTAACACTAACCCTAACCCTAACCATAACGCAACCCTAACCCTAACCCTAACCCTAACCCTTACTCTAACCCTAACGCAAACCTAACCCTAAAACTAACCCTAACGAAAACCAAACACAAACGCTAACCCTAACCCAAACCTTAACCCTAAACCTAACACTAACCCTAACCCTAACCATAACGCAACCCTAACCCTAACCCTAACCCTAACCCTTACTCTAACCCTAACGCAAATCTAACCCTAAAACTAAACATAACCCTAACCGTAAACCTAACGCAAACCTAACCCTAAACCTAAACCTTACCCTGCACCTAACCATAACCCGAACCTAACCCTAAACCAAACCGTATCGCAAACCTAACCCTAACCATAAACCTAACCCTAACCCTAGCCCTAACGCAATCCAAACCCTAACACGAACCCTAACCCTAACGCAAACCTAACCCTAACCTTAATCCTAATCCTACCATAACCCTAAACTTAACCTTAACGCAAACCTAACCCTAACCCTAATCCTAACCCTAAACCTAACCCTAACGCAAAACTAACCTTAACCCTAACCCTAACCCTAACCCTAAACCTAACCCTAACACTAACGCTATCCCTAAAGGAAACCTATCCCTAAACCTAACCCTAACACTAACTCTAACCCTAACCCTACACCTAACCTTAACCCTAACCCTAAAGCAAACCTAACGCTAACCCTAACCATAACCCTAGCCCTAAACCTAACCTAACCCTAATCCAAACGCAAACCTATCCCTAACACTAACCCAAATGAAAACCTACCCCTAACACTAACCCTAACCCTAACCTTAACCTAACCCTAACACTAACTCTAACCCTAAACATAAGCAAACCTAACCCTAACCCTAAACCGAACCTAAACCTAACCCTAACCCTAACCCTAACTCTAACGCAAACCTCAATGTAACTCTAACCCTAACACTAACCCTAAGGAAACCCTAACTCTAACTCTAACCCTAACCCTAACGAAAACCTAACCCTAACACTAACCCTAACCCTAACCCTAACGAAAACCTAACCCTAAACCTAACATTAACCCTAACTCAAACCCTAACGCAAAACTAACCCTAACCTTAATCATAACCCTAACCCTAACCATAACGCAAACCTAACCCTAACCATAAACCTAACCCTTCCCCTAACCATAACCCGATCCTAACCCTAACTCTAACCCTAACGCAAACCAAACCCTAAACCTAACCCTATCGCAAACCTAAACCTAACCATAAACCTAACCCTAACCCTAACCCTAACCCTAACCTTAACCCTAATGCAAATGTAACCCTAACCCTAACCCTAATCCTAACACAAACCTAACCATAACCCTAACCCTAACCCTAACCATAACCCTAAACTTAACCATAACTCAAACCTAAGCCTAAACCTAACCCTAACCCTAACGAAAACGCAAACCTAACCTTAAACGTAACCCTAAGCCAACCCTAAAACTAACCCTAAACCTAACCCTAACCCTAACACTAACCGTCACGCAAACTGACGCTAACCCTAACCCTAAACATAGACGTAAACCTAACCATAACCCTAATCCTAACGCAAACCTAACCCTAACATTAACCCTAACAAAAACCTAACCCTAACAGTAAACCTAATCCTAACCTTCACCCTAACATAACACTAACCCTAACCCTAACCCTAACGCAAACCTAACCCTAACCCTAACACTAACCCTAACTCAAACCTTACTTTAATCCTAACACTAACCCTAACCCTAACCCAAACTTAACGCAAACCTAACCTTAACACTTACACTAACCCTAAACCTAAACCTAACCCTAACCCTAACCCTAACGCAAACCTATCCCTAAACCTAACCCTAACCCTAACTCTAAACCTAACCCTACACATAACCCTAACCCTAACCCTAACGCAAACCTAACGCTAAACCTAAACCTAACCCTAGCCCTAAACCTAACCCTAACCCTAATCCTAACGCAAACTTAACCCTAATACTAACCCTAACGAAAACCTACACTAACACTAACCCTAATCCTAACCTTACCCTTACCCTTACACTAACCCTAACTCTAACCCTAACTCCAAACCTAACGCAAACCTAACCCTAACCCTAACTTTAACTCTAACCCTAACCCAAACGTAACCCTAAACCTAACCCTATCGCAAACCTAAACCTAACCATAAACCTAACCGTAACCCTAACACTAACGCAAAACTAACCCTAAAACTAAACATAACCCTAATCTAAACCTACCCTAAACCTAACCCTAACGCAAACCTAACCCTAACCCTAACACTAACCCTAACCCTAAACCTAACCCTAACCCTATCCCTAGCCCTAACACAATCCTAAACCTAAGCCTAACCCTAACCGTAACCCTAAACGTAATGCAAACCTAACCCTAACCCTAACCCTAATCCTAACGCAAACCTAATCCTAACCCTAACCCTAACCCTAACCATAACCCTAAACTTAACCATAACGCAAACCTAACACTAACACTAACCCTAACCCTAACCCAAACACAAACCTAACCTTAACCCTAACCCTTACACAACCCTAAAACTAACCCTAACCCTAACCCTCACGCAAACTGACGCTAAACCTAACCCTAACCCTAGACCTAAACCTAACCATGACCCTAATCCTAACGCAAACCTAAAACTAACACTAACCCTAACGAAAATCTAACCCTAACACTAAACATAACCCTAACCTTAAACCTAACCTAACACTAACCCTAACCCTAACCCTAACGCAAACTTAACCCTAACTCTAAACCTAACCCTAACCCTAACTCTAACCCTGACGCAAACCTAACCCTAACCCTAACCATAACCCTAACCCTAACCCTAACGCAAACCTAACACTAACCCTAATCCTAACCCTAACCTGAACCCTAACCCGAACCTAACCCTAACCCTAAACCTAACGCAAACCTAACCCTAACCCTAATTCTAACCCTAACTCTAAAGCAAACCTAAACCTAACACTACCCCTAACACTCACCCTAACCCTAACCCTAACCTTAACACAAACCTAACCTTAACCCTAACCCTAACCCTAAAGGAAACCTATCCCTAAACCTAACCTTAACCCTAACCCTAACCCTAACCCTAACCCTAACCCTAACCCTAAACCTAATGCAAACCTAACCCTAACCCTAACCCTCATCCTAACGCAAACCTGACCCTAACACTAACACTAAAGAAAACCTAACCCTAACACTAACCCTAATCATAACCTTAACCCTAACCCTAACAAACCCTAACCCTAAAGCAAACCTAACCCTTATCCTAACCCTAACCCTAACCCAAACACAAACCTAAACTTAACCCTACACTAACCCAACCCTAAAACTAAACCTAACCCTAACCGTAACACTATCCCTAAACCACACGCAAACTGACGCTAACCCCAACCCTAACCCTACACCTAAACCTAACCATAACCCTAATCCTAACGCAAACCTAACCCAAACACTAACCCTAACGAAAACCTAACCCTAACAGTAATCCTAACCCTAAACTTAACCCTAACCTAACACTCACCCTAACCCTAACCATAACGCAAACCTAACCATAACTCTAAACCTAACCCTAACCCTAACTCTAACCCTGACGCAAACCTAACCCTAACCCTAACCATAACCCTAATTCTAACCCTAACTCTAAAGCAAACCTAAACCTAACACTACCCCTAACATTAACCCTAACCCTAACGCAAACATAACCCTAACCCTAACCCTAACCCTAACCCAAACCTAACTCTCACCCTAACCCTAACCCTAACCTTAACACAAACCTAACCTTAACCCTAACCCTAACCCTAAAGGAAACCTATCCCTAAACCTAACCTTAACCCTAACCATAACCCTAACCCTAACCCTAAACCTAATGCAAACCTAACCCTAACCCTAACCCTCATCCTAAAGCAAACCTAACCCTAACACTAACCCTAACGAAAACCTAACCCTAACACTAACCCTAATCATAACCTTAACACTAACCCTAACAAACCCTAACCCTAAAGCAAAACTAACCCTTACCCTAACCCTAACCCTAACCCAAACACAAACCTAAACTTAACCCTACACTAACCCAACCCTAAAACTAAACCTAACCCTAACCCTAACACTATCCCTAAACCACACGCAAACTGACGCTAACCCCAACCCTAACCCTAGACCTACACTTAACCATAACCCTAATCCTAACGCAAACCTAACCCTAACACTAACCCTAACGAAAACCTAACCCTAACACTAAACCTAACCCTAAACTTAACCCTAACCTAACACTCACCCTAACCCTAACCATAACGCAAACCTAACCATAACTCTAAACCTAACCCAAACCCTAACTTAACCCTGACGCAAACCTAACCCTAACCCACACCATAACCCTAACCCTAAACCTAACGCAAAACTAACCCTAAAACTAACCCTAACCTTAACCCTAACCTGAACCAAACCCTAACCCTAACCCTAACGCAAACCTAACCCTAACCCTAATCCTAACCCTAACTCTAAAGCAACCTAAACCAAACACTAACCATAACAATCACCCTAACCCTAACCCTAACCCTAACGCAAACCTAACCCTAATCCTAACACTAACCCTAACCCTAACCCAAACTTAACGCAAACTTAACCTTAACACTTACACTAACCCTAAACCTAAACCTAACCCTAACCCTAACCCTAACGCAAACCTATCCCTAAACCTAACCCTAACCCTAACTCTAAACCTAACCCTACACATAACCCTAACCCTAACCCTAACGCAAACCTAACGATAAACCTAAACCTAACCATAGCCCTAAACCTAACCCTAACCCTAATCCTAACACAAACTTAACCCTAAAACTAACCCTAATGAAAACCTACACTAACACTAACCCTAAACATAACCTTAGCCCTAACCCTTACACTAACCCTAACTCTAACCCTAACTCCAACCCTAACGCAAACCTAACCCTAACCCTAACCTTAACTCTAACCCTAACCCAAACCTAACCCTAAACCTAACCCTATCGCAAACCTAAACCTAACCATAAACCTAACCGTAACCCTAACACTAACGCAAAACTAACCCTAAAACTAAACATAACCCTAATCTAAACCTACCCTAAACCTAACCCTAACGCACACCTAACCCTAACCCTAACCCTAACCCTAACCCTAAACCTAACCCTAACCCTATCCCTAGCCATAACACAATCCTAAACCTAACCCTAACACTAACCCTAACCCTAAACGTAATGCAAAACTAACCCTAACCCTAACCCTAATCCTAACGCAAACCTAACCCTAACCCTAACCCTAACCCTAACCATAACCTTAAATTTAACCATAACGCAAACCTAACACTAACACTAACCCTAACCCTAAACCAAACACAAACCTAACCTTAACCCTAACCCTAACACAACCCTAAAACTAACCCTAACCCTAACCCTCACGCAAACTGACGCTAAACCTAACCCTAACCCTAGACCTAAACCTAACCATGACCCTAATCCTAACGCAAACCTAAAACTAACACTAAACCTAACGAAAATCTAACCCTAACACTAAACCTAACCCTAACCTTAACCCTAACCTAACACTAACCCTAACCCTAACCCTAACGCAAACCTAACCCTAACTCTAAACCTAACCCTAACCCTAACTCTAACCCTGACGCAAACCTAATCCTAACCCTAACCATAACCCTAACCATAACCATAACGCAAACCTAACCCTAACCCTAATCCTAACCCTAACCCGAACCCTATCCCGAACCTAACCCTAAACCTAACCCTAACGCATACCTAACCCTAACCCTAATTCTAACCCTAACTCTAAAGCAAACCTAAACCTAACACTACCCCTAACATTAACCCTAACCCTAACGCAAACATAACCCTAACCCTAACCCTAACCCTAACCCAAACCTAACACTCACCCTAACCCTAACCCTAACCTTAACACAAACCTAACCTTAACCCTAACCCTAACCCTAAAGGAAACCTATCCCTAAACCTAACCTTAACCCTAACCCTAACCCTAACCCTAACCCTAAACCTAATGCAAACCTAACCCTAACCCTAACCCTCATCCTAACGCAAACCTAACACTAACACTAACTCTAACGAAAACCTAACCCTAACACTAACCCTAATCATAACCTTAACACTAACCCTAACAAACCCTAACCCTAAAGCAAAACTAACCCTTACCCTAACCCTAACCCTAACCCAAACACAAACCTAAACTTAACCCTACACTAACCCAACCCTAAAACTAAACCTAACCCTAACCCTAACACTATCCCTAAACCACACGCAAACTGACGCTAACCCCAACCCTAACCCTAGACCTACACTTAACCATAACCCTAATCCTAACGCAAACCTAACCCTAACACTAACCCTAACGAAAACCTAACCCTAACACTAAACCTAACCCTAAATTTAACCCTAACCTAACACTCACCCTAACCCTAACCATAACGGAAACCTAACCATAACTCTAAACCTAACCCTAAACCTAACTCTAACCCTGACGCAAACCTAACCCTAACCCACACCATAACCCTAACCCTTACCCTAACGCAAAACTAACCCTAAAACTAACCCTAACCTTAACCCTAACCTGAACCAAACCCTAAACCTAACCCTAACGCAAACCTAACCCTAACCCTAACCCTAACCCTAACGCAAACCTAACCTTAACCCTAACCCTAACCCTAAAGCAAACCTATCCCTAAACCTAACCCTAACCCTAACTCTAACCCTAAACCTAACCCTAACCCTAACCCTAACGGAATACTAACGCTAACCCTAACCCTAACCCTAGACCTAAACCTAACCCTAACCCTAACGCAAACCTAACCTTAACTCTAACCCTAACCCTAACCCTAAACCTAACCCTCACCCTAACCCTAACACTAAAGGAAACCTATCCCTAAACCTAACCCTAACCCTAACCCTAACCCTAACCCAAACCCTAACCCTAACACTAACCCTAATGCAAACCTAACCCCAAACCTAAACCTCATCCTAACGCAAACCTAACCCTAACACTAACCCTAACGAAAACCTAACCCTAACACTAACCCTAACCATAACCTTAACCCTAACCCTAACACTAACCCTAACCCTAACTCAAACTTAACCCTAACCCTAACCCTAAACCTAACCCGAACCATAACCCGAACGTAACCGTAACCCTAAACCTAACGCAAACCTAACC
This sequence comes from Rhinolophus sinicus, assembly GCF_057876585.1. Classification (NCBI taxonomy): domain Eukaryota; kingdom Metazoa; phylum Chordata; class Mammalia; order Chiroptera; family Rhinolophidae; genus Rhinolophus; species Rhinolophus sinicus. Next base: position 96,775,098 of record NC_142514.1, on the reverse strand, counting down.
CTAACACTTACCATAACGCAAACCTAACCCTAACACTTACCATAACGCAAACCTAACCCTAACCCTAACCCTAACCCTAACTCTAAAGCAAACATAAACCTGACAGTAACCCTAACATTAACCCTAACCCTAACCCTAACGCATATCTAACTCTAACCCTAACGCTAACCCTAACGCAAACCTTACCCTAAACCTAACCCTAAACCTAACCCTAACCCTAACACTAACCCTAACGCAAACCTAACCTTAACCATAACCCTAACCCTAAACCTAACCCTAACCCTAACCCTAACCTAACGCAAAACTAACCCTAAACCTAAACCTAACCCTACTCTAAACCTAACCCTAAACCTAACCCTAACGCAAACCTAACCCTAACCCTAACCCTAACCCTAACCCTAAACCTAACCTTAACCCTATCCCTAGCCCAAACGCAATCCTAAACATAACCCTAACACTAACCCTAACCCTAAACGTAAGGCAAACCTAACTCTAACCCTAACCCTAACCCTAACCAGAACCTAAACCTAACCTTAAACCTATCGCAAACCTAAACCTAACCCTAACCCTAAACCTAACACTAACACTAACCCTAACCCTAACGCAAAACTAACCTAACCCTAACCCTAACCCTAACGCAAACCTACCCTAACCCTAACCCTAACGCAAACCTAACCCTAACCCTAACACTAACCCTAACCCTAACCCTAACTCTAAACCTAACTCAAACCTAACCCTAACCCTAAACCTAAACCTAACCGTAACGCAAACCGAACCCTAACCCTAACCCTAACCCTAACCCTAACCCTAACCCTAAGACTAACCCAAACGCAAACCTAACCTTAACCCTAACCCTAACCCTAACTCTAAAACTAACCCTAACCCTAACGCAAAAATTACGCTAATCCTAATCCTATCGAACACCTAACCCTCTAACCATAAGTGTAACCCAAACCATTAACCTAATGCAAACCTACCCCTAAACCTAAACCTAACCCTTTCCCTAACACTAACCCTAACCCTAACCCTAACCCTAACTGTAAAACTAACCCTAAACCTAACCCTAAGGCAAACCTATCCCTAACCCTAATGCTAACTATAACACTAACACTAACACTAACGCAAACCTAACCCTAACCCTAAACCTAACGCTAATTATAACACTAACAGTAACACTAACGCAAACCTAACCCTAACCCTAACCTTAAACCAAACCCTAACCCTAACCCTAACCCTAACCATAACACTTACCCTTACCCTAAACCCTAACCCTAAAGCTAACCCTAACCCTAACCCTAACACTAACCCTAACGCAAACCTAACCTTAACCATAACCCTAACCCTAAACCTAACCCTAACCCTAACCCTAACCTAACGCAAAACTAACCCTAAACCTAAACCTAACCCTACTCTAAACCTAACCCTAAACCTAACCCTAACGCAAACCTAACCCTAACCCTAACCCTAACCCTAACCCTAAACCTAACCTTAACCCTATCCCTAGCCCAAACGCAATCCTAAACATAACCCTAACACTAACCCTAACCCTAAACGTAAGGCAAACCTAACTCTAACCCTAACCCTAACCCTAACCAGAACCTAAACCTAACCTTAAACCTATCGCAAACCTAAACCTAACCCTAACCCTAAACCTAACACTAACACTAACCCTAACCCTAACGCAAAACTAACCTAACCCTAACCCTAACCCTAACGCAAACCTACCCTAACCCTAACCCTAACGCAAACCTAACCCTAACCCTAACACTAACCCTAACCCTAACCCTAACTCTAAACCTAACTCAAACCTAACCCTAACCCTAAACCTAAACCTAACCGTAACGCAAACCGAACCCTAACCCTAACCCTAACCCTAACCCTAACCCTAACCCTAAGACTAACCCAAACGCAAACCTAACCTTAACCCTAACCCTAACCCTAACTCTAAAACTAACCCTAACCCTAACGCAAAAATTACGCTAATCCTAATCCTATCGAACACCTAACCCTCTAACCATAAGTGTAACCCAAACCATTAACCTAATGCAAACCTACCCCTAAACCTAAACCTAACCCTTTCCCTAACACTAACCCTAACCCTAACCCTAACCCTAACTGTAAAACTAACCCTAAACCTAACCCTAAGGCAAACCTATCCCTAACCCTAATGCTAACTATAACACTAACACTAACACTAACGCAAACCTAACCCTAACCCTAAACCTAACGCTAATTATAACACTAACAGTAACACTAACGCAAACCTAACCCTAACCCTAACCTTAAACCAAACCCTAACCCTAACCCTAACCCTAACCATAACACTTACCCTTACCCTAAACCCTAACCCTAAAGCTAACCCTAATCCTAACCCTAACCATAACCATAACACTAACGCAAACCTAACCCTAACGCTAACCCTAACCCTAAACCTAACCCTAAAACGCAAATCTCACCCTAACCCTAAACGTAACCCTACCCTAAACCTAACCCTAACCATAACACTATCGCAAACCTATCCCTAAACCTAACCCTAACCCTAACTCTAACCCTAACCCTAACGCTAACCCTAACCCTAATGCAAACCTAACCCTAAACCCAACCCTAACACTAACCCTAAACCTAACCCTAAACCTAACCCTAACCGTAACCCTAAACCTAACCCTAACCCTAGCCCTTACCTTAAAGCAAACCTAAACTTAACCCTAACCCTAACACTAACCCTAACCATAACCTAACCCTAACCCTAACCCTAAAGCAAAACTAACCCTAAACCTAACACTAACCCTAACCCTAACCCTAAACCAAACCCTAATACTAACCCTAACCCTAAGGCAAACCTAAGCCTAACCCTAACCACAACCCTAAACCTAACGTTAACGCAAACCTAACCCTAACCCTAACCCTAAAGAACAACTAACCCTAAACCTAACACTAACCCTAACCCTAACCATAAACCAAACTCTAATACTAACCCTAACCCTAAGGCAAACCTAACCCAAACCCTAAACACAACCCTAAACCTAACGTTAACGCAAACCTAACCCTAACCCTAACCCTAAAGAAAAACTAACCCTAAACCTAACACTAACCCTAACCGTAACCCTAAACCAAACCCTAATACTAACCCTAACCCTAAGGCAAACCTAACCCTAACCCTAACTCTAACCACAACCCTAAACCTAACGTTAACGCAAACCTAACCCTAACCCTAACCCTAACCCTAAACCTAATACTAATCCTAACCCTAACCCTAACCATAACCCTAAACCTAACCTTAACGCAAACCTGACCCTAACCCTAACCCTAACCCTAAACCTAACCCTAAACCTAACCCTAACCCTAACCCTCACCCTAACACAAACCTAACCCTAACCCTAGCCATACACCTAACACTAACCCTAACCCGAATGCAAACCTAACCCTAACCCTAACCATAACCCTAACCCTCACCCTAAAACAAACCTAACCCTAACCCTAACCATACCCCTAACACTAACCCTAACCCTAACGCAAACCTAATCCTAAACCTAACCCTAACACTAACCCTAACCCTAACCATAACCTAACCCTAACCCTAACCCTAACGCAAACGTAATCCTAAACCTAACCCTAACCCTAACCCTAACCCTAAACCTAACCCTAACCCTAACACTAACCCTAAGCATAACACTAACACAAACCTAACCCTAAACCTACCCTAACCCTAACCATAAAACTAACACAAACCTAACCCTAACGCTAACCCTAACCCTAACACTAAACCTAAAATGCAAATCTCACCCTAACCCTAACACTAACCCTAACCCTAACCCTAAACCTTACCCTAACCCTAACACTATCGCAAACCTATCCCTAAACCTAACCCTAACCCTAACTCTAACCCTAACCCTAACCCTAACCCTAACCCTAACGTAAACCTAACGCTAACCCTAATCCTAACCCTAGACCTAAACCTAACTCTAACCCTAATCCTAACGCAAACCTGACCCTAACACTGACCCTAACGAAACCTAACCCTAACACTGACCCTAACTCTAACCTTAAACCTAACCCTAACACTAACCCTAATCCTAACCCTAACGCAAACCTAACCCTAACACTAACCCTAACGAAACCTAACCCTAACACTAACCCTAACCCTAAACTTAACCCTAACCCTAACACTAACCCTAACCCTAACCCTAACCCTAACCCTAACCCTAACCCTAACCCGAACCTTACCCTAACCCTATCCCTAACGCAAACCTAACCTAAACCCTTACCCTAACGCAAAAATAAACCTAACACTAACCCTAACACTAACCCTAACCCTAACCCTAACGCAAACATAATCTTAACCATAACGCTAACCCTAACGCAAACCTAACCCTAACCCTAACCCTAACCCTAACCCTAACTCTAACCCTAACGCAAACCTAACCCTAACCCTAAACATCACCCTAACCCTAAACCTAACCCTAACGCAAACCTAACCCTAAACCTAACCCTAACCCTAACCCTAAAACTAACCCTAACCCTAACCATAATCTAACCCTAACCCTAACCCTAACGCAAACGTAATCCTAAACCTAACCCTAACCCTAACCCTAACCCTAAACCTAACCTTAACCCTAATCCTAACCCTAACCATAACACTAACACAAACCTAACCCTAAACCTACCCTAACCCTAACCATAACACTAACACAAACCTAACCCTAACGCTAACGCTAACCTTAACACTAACTCTAAAATGCAAATCTCACCCTAACCCTAACACTAAACCTAACCCTAAACCTAACCCTAACCCTAACACTATCGCAAACCTATCCCTAAACCTAACCCTAACCCTAACTCTAACCCTAACACTAACCCTAACGTAAAACTAATGCTAACCATAATACTAAACCTAGACCGAAACCTAACCCTAACCCTAATCCTAAAGCAAACCTAACCCTAACACTGACCCTAACAAAACCTAACCCTAACACTAATTCTAACTCTAACCTTAAACCTAACCCTAACACTAACCCTAATCCTAACCCTAACGCAAACCTAACCCTAACATTACCCCTAACCCTAAACCTAACACTAACACTAACCCTAACGCAAACCT
>NC_142514.1:96725000-96765000 GCF_057876585.1 Rhinolophus sinicus | reverse complement strand
CCATAACCATAACACTATCGCAAACCTATCCCTAAACCTAACCCTAACCCTAACTCTAACCCTAACCCTAACGCTAACCCTAACCCTAATGCAAACCTAACCCTAAACCCAACCCTAACACTAACCCTAAACCTAACCCTAAACCTAACCCTAACCATAACCTAACCCTAACCCTAACCCTAAAGCAAAAGTAACCCTAAACCTAACACTAACCCTAACGCTAACCCTAAACCAAACCCTAATACTAACCCTAACCCTAAGGCAAACCTAACCCTAACCCTAATCACAACCCTAAACCTAACGTTAACGCAAACCTAACCCTAACCCTAACCCTAACACTTAACCTAATACTAACCCTTACCCTAACCCTAACCCTAACCATAACCCTAAACCTAACCTTAACGCAAACCTAACCCTAACCCTAACCCTAAACCTAACCCTAACCCTAACCCTAACCCTAACTCTAACCCTAACCCGAACCTTACCCTAACCCTATCCCTAACGCAAACCTAACCCTAACCCTAACCAAAACCATAACCCTAACCCTAATGCAAACCTAACACTAACCCTAACCCTAACCCGAACCCTAACCCAAACCTAACCCTAACCATAACCCTAACGCAAACCTAACCCTAACCATTACCATAACGCAAACCTAACCTTAACCCTAACCCTAACCCTAACTCTAACGCCAACCTAAACCTAACACTAACCCTAACATTAACCCTAACCCTAACCCTAACGCAAACCTAACCCTATCCCAAAAACTAACCCTAACGCAAACCTAACCCTAATCCTAACCTTAACCCTAACCCTATCCCTAACGCAAACCTAACCTTAACCCTAACCCTAACCCTAAACCTAACCCTAACCCTAACGCAAACCTATCCATAAACCTAACCCTAACCCTACCTCTGACCCTAACCCTACACCTAACACTAACCCTAACACTAACGCAAACCTAACGCTAACCCTAACCCTAACCCTAGCCCTAAACCTAACCCTAACCCTAATCCTAAAGCGAAATTAACCACAACACTAACCCTAACGAAAACCTAACACTAACACTAACCATAAATCTAACCTTAACCTTAAGCCTAACACTAACCCTAACCCTAAGCCAAACGAAAACCTAACCCTAACCCTAACCCTAACTGTAACCCTAACTCAAACCTAACCCTAGCCCTAAAGATAACCCTAACCCTAACCCTAGCGCAAACCTACCCCTAACCCTAATCCTAGCCCTACTTTAAACCTAAACCTATTCCTAACCCTAACGCAAAAATAACTATAATCCTAACCCTAACCCTTACCCTAACCCGAACCCTAACCCTAACGCAAATCTAACCCTAAACCTTACCCTAACCCTAACCCTAACAGTAAACCTAACCCTAACCCTAACCCTAACGCAAAACTAACCATAATCCTAACGCAAACCTATCCCTAACCCTAAACCTAACAGTAACCATAACCCTAAACTTAACCTTAACGAAAACCTAACCCTAAACCTAACCATAACCCAAACCCTAACCCTAACCCAAAGGCATCCTAACCTTAACCCTGACCCTAACCCAACCCTAAAACTAACCCTAACCCTAACCGTATCGCAAACCTATCCCTAAGCCTAACCCTAACCCGTACTCTAACACTAACCCTAACCCTAACACTAACCCTAACGCAAAGTAACGCTAACCCTAACCCTAACCCTAACCCGAGACATAAACCTAACTTAACCCTAATCCTAACGCAAACCTAACACTAACTATAACCCTAACCCTAACCCTAACGCAAACCTACCCTAACTCTAACCCTAACACTAACCCTAACTGTAAACCTAACGCAAACCTAACCTAATCCTAAACATAACCCTAACCCGAACCCTAACCCGAACTTAAACCTAACCCTAACCTTAACGTAAACCTAACCCTAACCCTAAACATCACCCTAACCCTAACCCTAACCCTAACCCTAACGCAAACCTAACCCTAAACCTAACCCTAACCCTAAACCTTCCCTAACCCTAACCTTAACCGTAACCTTAAACCTAACCCTAACCTTAACGCAAACCTAACCCTAACCCTAAACATCACCCTAACCCTAACCCTAACCCTAACCCTAACGCAAACCTAACCCTAAACCTAACCCTAACACTAAACCTACCCTAACCCTAACCTTAACCGTAACCTTAAACCTAACCCTAACCATAACCCTAACCTAACGCAAACGTAACCCTAACCCTAACGATAACCCTAACCATAACCTAACACTAACCCTAACCCTAACGCAAACCTAATCCTAAAGCTAATCCTAAAGCTATCCCTAAACCTAATCCTAACCCTAACCCTAACCCTAACGAAAACCTAACCCTAACCCTAACCCTAACCCTAACCCTAACCCTAACCTTAACCCTAACTCTAACCCTAACCCTAACCCTAACACTAACACAAACATAACCCTAACCCTTACAATACCCCTAACCGTAACCCTAACCCTAACGCAAACTTAACCCTAACCCTAACCATAACACTAACCTTACCCTAATGCAAACCTTACCCTAACCCTAAGCCTAACCCTAACCCGAACCTAACCCTAACCCTAACCCTAATGCAAACCTAAACCTATTCCTAATCCTAACGCAAACCTAACCCTAACACTAACCCTAACGAAAACTTAACCCTAACACTAAACCTTCCCTAACCCTAACCTTAACCGTAACCTTAAACCTAACCCTAACCTTAACGCAAACCTAACCCTAACCCTAAACATCACCCTAACCCTAACCCTAACCCTAACCCTAACGCAAACCTAACCTTAAACCTAAACCTAACCCTAAACCTACCCTAACCCTAACCTTAACCGTAACCTTAAACCTAACCCTAACCATAACCCTAACCTAACGCAAACGCAACCCTAACCCTAACCATAACCCTAACCATAACCTAACACTAACCCTAACCCTAACGCAAACCTAATCCTAAACCTAATCCTAAACCTAACCCTAAACGTAACCCTAACCCTAACCCTAACCCTAACGAAAACCTAACCCTAACCCTAACCCTAACCCTAACCTTAACCCTAACACTAACCCTAACCCTAACCCTAACCCTAACACAAACATAACCCTAACCCTTACAATACCCCTAACCGTAACCCTAACCCTAACCCTAACTCTAACGCCAACCTAAACCTAACACTAACTCTAACATTATCCCTAACCCTAACCATAACGCAAACCTAAACTTATCCCAAAATCTAACCCTAACGCAAACCTAACCCTAATCCTAACCCTAACCCTAACCCTATCCCTAACGCAAACCTAACCTTAACCCTAACCCTAACCCTAATCCTAACCCGAACCCTAACGCAAACCTATTCCTAAACCTTACCCTAACCCTACCTCTGACCCTAACCCTACACCTAACTCTAACCCTAACACTAACGCAAACCTAACGCTAACCCTAACCCTAACCTTAGCCCTAAACCTAACCCTAACCCTAATCCTAACGCGAAATTAACCATAACACTAACCCTAACGAAAACCTAACACTAACACTAACCCTAACTCTAACCTTAACCTTAACCCTAACTCTAACCCTAACCCTAACCCTAACACTAACACAAACATAACCCTAACCCTTACAATACCCCTAACAGTAACCCTAACCCTAACGCAAACTTAACCCTAACCCTAACCATAACACTAACCTTACCTTAACGCAAACCTTACCCTAACCCTAAGCCTAACCCTAACCCGAACCTAACCCTAACCCTAACCCTAATGCAAACCTAACCCTAATCCTAATCCTAACGCAAACCTAACCCTAACACTAACCCTAACGAAAACCTAACCCTAACACTAAACCTAACCCTAACCTTAACCCTAACCCTAACACTAATCCTAACCCTAACCCTAACGGAAACCTAACCCTAACCCTAACCCTAAACTTAACTCTAAACCTAACGCAAACCTAACCCTAACCCTAACCCTAACTCTAACCCTAACGCATTTCTAACCCTAACCCTAACCATAAGCCTAACCCTAACCCTATCGCAAACCTAACCCAAACCCTAACCCTAACCCTACACCTAACCATAACCCGAACCTAACCCTAACCCTAACCCTAACCATAAACCTAACCCTAACCCAAACCCTAACGCAAAACTAACCCTAAACCTAACCCTAACCATAACTCTAACCCTAAACCTAACCCTAACCCTAACTCTAACGCAATCCTAACCCAAATCCAAACCCTAACCCAAACCCTAAACCTAACCTTAAGGCAAACCTAAACATAACCCTAACCCTAACACTAACCCTAACCCTAACGCAAACCTAACACAAATCTAAACCTAACCCTAACCCTAACCCTAACCATAAGTCTAACGCAAACCGAAACCTAACAGTAACCCTAACACTAACCCTAACCCTAACCCTCACGCAAACCTAACCCTAACCCTAACCCTAACCCTAACCCTAACCATAACCGTAACCATAACCTTAACCCTATCGCAGAACTAAACCTAAACCTAACCCTAACCCTAACCGTAACCCTAACGGGAACTTAACCTTAACCCTAAACCTAATGCAAACCTAACACTAACACTAACCCTTAATCTAACACTAAACCTAACCCTAACCCTAACGCAAACCTAACCTAACCCTAACCCTATCCCTAACGCAAACCTAACCCTAACCCTAACACTAACCCTAACCATAACCCTAACGCTAACCCTAACGCAAAACTAACCCTAACCATAACGATAACCCTAACCCTAACACTAACGCAAACCTAACCCTAACCCTAATCCTAACGCAAAATTAACCATAACTCTAACCCTAACGCAAAACTAACCCCAACCCTAACGATAACTCTAACCCTAACCCTAACTCAAACCTAACCCTAACCCTAATCCTAACTCTACTCTAAACCTAACCCTATACTTAACCCTAATGCAAACATAACCCTATTCCTAACCCTAACCCTAACCCTAACACTAACCCTAACCCTAACCCTAGCCCTAACGTAATCCTAACCCTAACCCTAACCCTAACCCTAACCCTAACCGTTATGCAAACCTAACCTAAACCAAACCCTAACCCTAACGCAAACCGTAAACCTAACCCTAACCCTATCTCTAAAGCAAACCTAACCATAATCCTAAAGCAAACCTAACCCTAACCCTAACCCTAACAGTAACCATAACCCTAAACTTAACTTTAAAGAAAACCTACCCTAAACCTAACCCTAACCCAAACCCTAACCCTAACCCAAACGCAAACCTAACCTTAACCCTAACCCTAACCCAACCCTAAAAGTAACCCTAACCATAACCGTATCGCAAACCTATCCCTAAGCCTAACCCTAACCCGTACTCTAACCCTAACCCTAACCCTAACAATAACCCTAACGCAAACCTATCCCTAAAAGTAACCTAACCCTAACCCTATCCCTAACCCTAACCCTAACCCTAACGCAAACCTATCCCTAAAACTAACCCTAACACTTACCCTTACCCTAACCCTAACCCTAAAGCTAACCTTAATCCTAACCCTAACCATAACCATAACACTAACGCAAACCTAACCCTAACGCTAACCCTAACCCTAACCCTAACCCTAAAACGCAAATCTCACCCAAACCCTAACCCTAAACCTAACCCTAACCCTAACACTATCACAAACCTATCCCTAAACCTAACCCTAATACTAACTCTAACCCTAACCCTAACGCTAACCCTAACCCTAATGCAAACCTAACCCTAAACCTAAGCCTAAACCTAACACTAAACCTAACCCTAATCCTAACCCTAACCGTAACCCTAACCTTAACCGTAACCCTAGCTCTAACCTTAACGCAAACCTAACCCTAACCCTAACCCTAACCCTAACCGTAACCCTAACCATAACCTAACCCTAACCCTAAACCTAAAACAAAATTAAAGCTAAACCGAACCCTAACCCTAACCCTAACCCTAAACCTAACCCTAACCCTTACCCTAAACCTAAGGCAAACCTAACCCTAACCCTAACCCTAACCACAACCTAAACCTAACCTTAACGCAAACCTAACCCTAACCCTAACCCTAACCCTAAACCTAATACTAACCCTAACCCTAACCCTAACCATAACCCTAAACCTAACCTTAACGCAAACCTAACCCTAACACTAACCCTAACCCTAAACCTAACCCTAACCCTAACCATAACCCTAACCTTCACCCTAACACAACCTTAACCTAACCTTAACCATACCCCTAACCCTAACCCTAACCCTAACGCAAACCTAACCCTAACCCTAACCCTAACCCTAACCCGAACCTAACCCTAACCCGAACCCTAATGCAAACCTAAACCTAATCCTAATCCTATCGCAATGCTAACCCTAACCATAAGCGTAACCCAAACCCTAAACCTAATGCAAACCTACCCCTAAACCTAAACCTAACCCTTTCCCTAACACTAACCCTAACCCTAACTCTAACCCAAACTCTAAAACTAACCCTAAACCTAACCCTAACGCAAACCTAACCCTAACTCTAACGCTAACTATAACACTAACCCTAACACTTACGCAAACCTAACCCTAACCCTAAACCTAAACATAACCCTAAACCTAACACTTACCCGTACACTAAACCCTAACCCTAAAGCTAACCCTAACCGTACCCTAACGCAAACATAACGCTAACCCGAATCCTAACCCTAGACCTAAACCTAACCCTAACCCTGATCCTAACGCAAACCTAACCCTATCACTAACCCTAACGAAACCTAACCCTAACACTAACCCTAACCCTAAACTTAACCCTAAACCTAACACTAACCATAATCCTAACCCTAACGCAAACCCAACCATAACACTATCCCTAACCCTAACCCTAACTATAACCCTAATGCAAAACTAACCCCAAAACTAACACTAATGAAACGTAACCCTAACACTAACCCTAACCCTAAACTTAACCCTAACCCTAAAACTGACCCTAACAGTAACCCTAACCCTAAACTAACCCTAACCGTAACCCTAACGCAAACCTAACAAAAACCCTTACCCTAACACAAACCTATCCCTAACCCTAACCCTAACTCTAACGCAAACCTAAACCTAACATTAACCCTAACCCTAACGCAAACCTAACCTTAACCCTAACCCTAACCCTATCGAAAACCTAACACTAACCGTAACCCTAACCAAAACCCTAAACCTAACCTTAACACAAAACTAACCCTAACCCTAACCCTAAGCCTAACACTAACCCTAACTCTAAAGCAAACCTAAACCTAACACTAACACTAACACTAACCCTAACCCTAACGCAAACCTAGCCCTAACCCTAAACCTAATCATATGGCAAACCTAACCTTAAACCTAACCGTAACCATAAACCTAACCGTAACCCTAACCCTAAACATAAACGTAACCCTAACCCTAACCCTAACCCTAACCATAACCCTAAACATAACGCAAACCTAAACCTATCCCAAAACCTAACCCTAACGCAAACCTAACCCTAATCCTAACCCTAACCCTAACCCTATCCCTAACGCAAACCTAACCTTAACCCTAAACCTAACCCTAAACCTAACCCGAACCCTAACGCAAACCTATTCCTAAACCTAACCCTAACCCTACCTCTGACCCTAACCCTACACCTAACTCTAACCATAACACTAACGCAAACCTAACGCTAACCCTAACCCTAACCCTAGCCCTAAACCTAACCCTAACCCTAATCCTAACGCGAAATTAACCATAACACTAACCCTAACGAAAACCTAACACTAACACTAACCCTAACTCTAACTTTAACTTTAACCCTAACACTAACCCTAAACCTAACCCAAACGAAAACCTAACCCTAAACCTGACCCTAACTCTAACCCTAACGCAAACCTACCCATAACCCTAATCCTAACCCTACTTTAAAACTAACCCTATACCTAACCCTAATGCAAAAATAACTATAATCCTAAACCTAACCCTTACCCTAACCCTAACCCTAACCCTAACGCAAACCTAACCCTAAACCTAACCCTAACCCTAACCCTAACAGTAAACCTAACCCTAACCCTAACCCTAACTCTAACGCAAACCTAACCATAATCCTAACGCAAACCTATCCCTAACCCTAACCCTAACAGTAACCATAACCCTAAATTTAACCTTAACGCAAACCTAACCCAAAACCTAACCCTAACCCAAACCCTAACCCTAACCCAAAGGCAAACCTAACCTTAACCCTGACCCTAACCCAACCCTAAAACTAACCCTAACCCTAACCGTATCGCAAACCTATCCCTAAGCCTAACCCTAACCCGTACTCTAACACTAACCCTAACCCTAACACTAACACTAACCTAAAGTAATGCTAACCCTAACCCTAACCCTAACCCGAGACATAAACCTAACGTAACCCTAATCCTAACGCAAACCTAACCCTAACTATAACAATAACCCTAACCCTAACGCAAACCTACCCTAACTCTAACCCTAACACTAACCCTAACTGTAACCCCAACGCAAACCTAACCTAATCCTAAACATAACCCTAACCCGAACCCTAACCCGAACTTAAACCTAACCCTAACCTTAACGCAAACCTAACCCTAACCCTAAACATCACCCTAACCCTAACCGTAACCCTAACGCAAACCTAACCCTAAACCTAACCCTAACCCTAAACCTACCCTAACCCTAACCTTAACCGTAACCTTAAACCAAACCCTAACCATAACCCTAACCTTAACGCAAACGTAACCCTAACCCTAACCATAACCCTAACCATAACCTAACACTAACCCTAACCCTAATGCAAACCTAATCCTAAACCTAATCCTAAACCTAACCCTAAACCTAACCCTAACCCTAACCCAAACCCTAACCATAACGCAAACCTAACGCAAACCCTAACCTAACACTAGACCTAACCATAACCCTAACCCTAATCCTAACGCAAACCTAACCCTAACACTAACCCTAACGAAAACCTAAACCTAACACTAAACCTAACCCTAACCTTAACCCTAACCATAACCCTAAACCTAACCTTAACGCAAAACTATCCCTAACCGTAACCCTAACCCTTAACCTAACCCTAACTCTAACGCAAACCTAAACTTAACACTAACCCTAAACGAACTCTAACCCAAACCTAACCCTAACCCTAAACCTAATCATAACGCAAACCTAACCCTAAACCTAACTCTAACCCTAACCCTAAACATAACACTAACCCAAACGCAAACCTAACCTTAACAATAATCCTAACCCTAACTCTAAATCTAACCCTAACCCTAACCCTATCGCAAACCTATCCCTAAACCTAACCCTAACCCTAACACTAATCCTAACCGTACCCCTAACACTACCCCTAACCCTAACGCAAAACTAACGCTAACCCTAACCCTTACCCTAGACCTAACCGTAACCCTAACCCTAATCGTAACGCTAACATAACCCTAACACTAACCCTAACAAAAAACCTAACCCTAACACTAACCCTCACCCTAACCTTAACCCTAACCCTAACCCTTACGCAAACCTAACCTTAACCCAAAACCTAACCCTAAACCGAACCCTAAACCTAACCCTAACCCTAACGCAAACCTATCCCTAAACCTAACCCTAACCCTAACTCTAACCCTAACCCTACACCTAACTCTAACCCTAAACTAACGCAAACCTAACGCTAACCCTAAACCTAACCCTAACCCTAAAACTAACCCTAACCCTTATCCTAACGCAAACCTAACCCTAAAACTAACCCTAACGAAAACCTAACACTAACACTAACCCTAATCCTAACCTTAACCCTAACCCTAACACTAACCCTAACCCTAACCCTAACCCTAAAGCAAACCTAACGCTAACCATAACCCTAACCCTAACTCTACCACAAACTTAACCTAACACTAACCCTAACACTAACCCTAACCCTAACCCTAACCCTAACCCTAACGCAAACCTAATCCTAACCCTAAATCTAATCCTAACGCAAACCTAACCCTAACCTTAACCCTACCCTAACCATAACCTTAAACTTAACCTTAACGCAAACCTAAGGCTAACCATAACCCTAACCCTAACCCTAACGCAAACCTAACCCTAAACCTAACCCTATCCCTAACCCTAACCTTAAACCTAACCCCAACCCTAACCCTAACGCAAACCTAACCCTAACCCAAACCCTAACCCTCACCCTAAACCTAACCTTAACGCAAACCTAACCCTAACCCTAACCCTAACCCTAACCATAACGCTAACCTAACACTAACCCTAACCCTAACCCTAACCCTAACCCTAACCCTAACCCTAACTCTAAAACTAACCCTAACCCTAACCCTAAACCTAAAGCAAACCTAACCCTAAACCTAACCCTAAACCTAACCCTTACCTTAACCCAAACCTAACCCTAAACCTAACCATAACCCTAACCCTAACCCTAACCATAACCTAACTCTAACCCTAACCCTAAAGCAAACCTATCCCTAAACTTAACCCTAACCCTAACCTTAACCCTAAACCTAACCATAACCCTAACCCTAACCCTAAGGCAAATCTAACCCTAACCCTAACCATAACCCTAACCCTAACCTTAACGCAAACCTAAACCTAACCCTAACCCTAACACTAACCTTAACCCTAACCCTAATCCTAACGCATACCTAACCCTAAACCTAACCCTATCCCTAACCCTAACCTTAAACCTAACCCTAACCCTAACCCTAACGCAAACCTAACCCAAACCCAAACCCTAACCCTAACCTTAAACCTAACCTTAACGCAAACCTAACCCTAACCCTAACCCTAACCCTAACCCTAACGCAAACCTAACCTTAACCCTAACCCTAACCCTAAAGCTAACCATAACCCTAACCCTAATGCAAACCTATCTCTAAACCTAACCCTAACAATAACTCTAACCCTAACCCTACAACTAACCCTAACGCTAACCCTAACGCAAACCTAACGCAAACCCTAACCCTAACCCTAGCCCTAAATCTAACCCTAATCCTAATCCTAACGCAAACCTAACCCTAACACTAACCCTAACGAAAACCTAACACAAACACTAACCCTAACCCTAAACTTAACCCTAACCCGAACACTAACCCTAACCCTATCCCTAACGCAACCCTAAGCCTAACCCTAACCCTAACCCTAACTCTAACCCTAACGCAAACCTAACCCTAAACCTAACCATAACCCTAACCCTAACACTAACGCAAACATAACCCTAACCCTAAACATAACCTTACCCCTAACCATAACACAAACCTAAAAATAACCCTAACGCCAACCTAATCCTAAACCTAACCCTAACCCTAACCATAGCCCTAACGCAATCCTAACCCTAACACTAAACCTAACCCTAACCTTAACGCAAGCCTAACCCTAAAGCTAACCCTAACACTAACCCTAACCCTAAAGCTAACCCTAACCATAACCCCAACGCAAACCTTACCCTAACCCTAAACCTAACCTTAAAGCCAACCTAACCCTAACCCTAACTCTAACCTAACCCTAACCCTAACCCTAACCCTAACGCAAACCTAACACTAACCCTAAACCTAAACCTAATCCTAACACTAACCCTAACCATAACTCTAACACAAACGAAACCTAAAACTAACCCTAACACGAACCCTAACCCTAACCCTAATGCAAACCTATCCCGAACCCTAACCCTAACTCTAACGCAAACCTAAACCTAACACTAACCCTAACACTAACACAAAGGCTACCCTAATTCTAACCCTAACCCTAACCCTAACGCAAACCTAACCTTAACCCTAACCCTAACACTAAACCTAACCCTAAACCTAACCCTAACATAAACCTATCCCTAAACCTAACCCTAACCGTAACCCTAACCTTAACCCTAACGCTAACACTAACCCTAAACCTAGCCCTTAAACTAACCCTAACCCTAATCCTAAAGAAAGCCTAACCCTAGTACTAACCATAACGAAAACCTAACACTAACACTAACCCTAACCCTAAACTTAACCCTAACCCTAACACTAACCCTAACCCTAACCCTAACGCAAACCTAAGCCTAAATTTGACACTACCCTAACCCTAACTCTAAGCCTAACGCAAACCCAACCCTAACCCTAATCATAACCCTAACCCTAACCATAAGGCAAACCTAATCCTAACCCTAAACCTAACCCAACGCCTAACCATAAGCCAAACCTAACCCTAAACCTAACCCTAACCCTAACCCTAATCCTAACCCTATAGCAAACCTAACCCTAACCATAAACCTAACCCTAACCCTAACTATAACGAAAACCTAACCCTAACCCTAAACCTAACCCTACTCTAAACCTAACCCTAAAACTAACCCTAATGCCAACCTAACACTAAACATAACCCTAACCCCAACCCTAACCCTAACCCTAGCCCTAACGCAATCCTAACCCTAACACTAACCCTAACCCTAACCCTAAACCTAACCCTAACGCAAACCTAACACTAACGCAAACTTAACCCTAACCCTAACCATAGCCCTAACGCAATCCTAACCCTAACACTAAACCTAACCCTAACCTTAACGCAAGCCTAACCCTAAACCTAACCCTAACACTAACCCTAACCCTAAAGCTAACCCTAACAATAACCCCAACGCAAACCTTACCCTAAACCTAAACCTAACCTTAACGCCAACCTAACCCTAACCCTAACTCTAACCTAACCATAACCCTAACCCTAACCCTAACGCAAACCTAACACTAACCCTAAACCTAAACCTAACCCTAACACTAACCCTAACCATAACTCTAACACAAACGAAACCTAAAACTAACCCTAACACGAACCCTAACCCTAACCCTAATGCAAACCTATCCCGAACCCTAACCCTAACTCTAACGCAAACCTAAACCTAACCCTAAACCTAACCCTAATGATAACCCTAAACTTAACCTAAACGCAAACTTAACCCTAACCCTAACCCTAACCCTAAACCTAACCCTAACGCAAACCTAACCTTAACCCTAACCCTAAACCTAACCCTAACCCTAACACTAACGCAAACCTAACCTTAACCTAACCCTAACCCTAACCCTAAACCTAACCCTAACACTAACCCTAACCCTAAAGAAACCGATCCCTAAACCTAACACTAACCCTGACTCTTTCCCTAACTCTACACCTAACCATAACTCTAACCCTAATGCAAACCTAACCCTAACACTAACCCTAAAATTAACCTTAATGCAAAACTAACCCTAACCCAAACCCTAACACTAACTCTAATACAAACCTAAACCTAACACTAACCCTAACACTAACCCTAACCCTAACCCTAACGCCAACCTAACACTAACCCTAACCTTATCATAACGCAAACCTAACCCTAAACCTAACCCTAACCCTAACCCTAACCCTAACACTAACCCAAACGCAAACCTAACCTTAACCCTAACCCTAAACCTAACCCACACCCTAACCCTAACGCAAACCTAACCTTAACCCTAACTCTCACCCTAACCCTAAACCTAACCCTAACACTAACCCTAACCCTAAAGGAAACAGATCCCTAAACCTAAACATAACCCTATCTCTAAGCCTAACTCTACACCTAACCCTAACCCTAACACTAACCCTAACCCAAACGCAAACCTAACCCGAACCATAACCCTAAACGTAACCCAAACGCAAACTTAACTCTAACCCTAAACCTCACCCTAACCGTAACCCTAACCATAAACATAACTCTAACGCAAACCGAAATCTAACACTAACCCTAACACTAACCCTATCCCTAACCCCAACGCAAACATAACCCTAACTCTTAACCTAACCCGAACGCAAACCTAACCCTAACCCTAAACCTAACCCTAACCCTAACCCTAACCCTAACCCTAACCCTAACCCTAGCTTTAACGCAATCCTAACTCTAACCCTAACCCTAACCCTAACCGTATCGCAAACCTATCCCTAAACCTAACCCTAACCCTAACTCTAACCCTAACCCTAACTCTATCCCTTACCCTACGCAAACCTAACGCTAACCCTAACCTAACCATAGACCTAAACCTAACCCTAACCCTAATCCTAACTCAAACCAAACCCTAACCGTAACGCAAACCTAACCTTAACCCTAACCCTAACCATAACACTAAACCTAAACCTAACCCTAACCCAAACCCTAAAGGAAACCTATCCCTAACCTAACCCTAACCCTAACTCTTTCCCTAACCCTACACCTAACCCTAACCCTAACCCTAACGCAAACCTAAACCTAAACCTAACCCTAACCCTAGCCCTAAACCAAACCCTAACCCTCAACCTAACGCAAACCTAACCCTAACACTAACCCTAACCATATCCTTAAACCTAACCCTAACACTAACCCTAACCCTAACGCAAACCTAACCCTAACCCTAACCCTAACTCAAACCTAACCCTAACCCTAACCCTAACCCTAACTCTTACCCTAACCCTAACCCTAACCCTTACCCTAACGCAAACCTAACGCTAACCCTAACCCTAACCATAGACCTAAACCTAACCTTAACCCTAATCCTAACGCAAACCTAACCCTAAAACTAACCCTAACAAAAACCTAACCCTAACACTAAACCTAACCCTAAACTTAATCCTAACCCTAACACTAACCCTAACCCTAATCCTAACCCTAACCATAACCCTAACCCTAACAATAACCTAACCCTAACCCTAACGCAAACCTAACCCTAACCCTAACCCTAACCCTAATCCTAACCCTAACCCTAACCCTAAACCTAACCCTAATTCTAAAGCAATCCTAACCCTAACCCTAACCCGAAACCTAATCCTTACTCTAACCCTAACGCAAACCTAATCCTAACCCTAACCGTACCCTAAACCTAACCCTAACGCAAACCTAACCCTAACCCTAACCCTAACCCTAACCCTAACTCTAACCTGATCGCAAACCTAACCCTAAACCTAACCATAACCCTACACTTAACCCTAACGCAAAACTAACCCTAACCCTAAACCAGCCTACCTTTAACCATCACCCGAACCTAACCCTAAACCTAACCCTAACGAAAACCTAACCCTAATCCTAATCCTATTGCAAACCTAACCCTAAACATAAACCTAACCCTAAGCCTAAGGCAAATCTAACACTAACCCTAAAACTAATCCTACTCTAATCCTAACCCTAAACCTAACTCTAACGCCAACCTAACTCTAACCCTAACCCTAACCCTAACCTAACACTAGCCTTAACGCAATCCTAACCCTAACACTAAACCTAACCCTAAACCTGACCCTAACCCTAACGCAAACCTAACCCTAAACCTAACCCTAACACTAACCCTAACCCTTAACGTAACCATAACCCTAACCCTAACGCAAACCTAACCCTAACCCTAAACCTAACCTTAATGCCAACCTAACCCTAACCCTAACCCTAACCATAACCCTAACCCTAACCCTAAACCTAACGCAAATCTAAACCTAACACTAACCCTAACACTAACCCTAACCCTAACCCTAACACTAAACCTAACCCTAACCCTAACGCAAACCTAACCCTAACCCTAACCGTAACCCTAACCCTAACCCTAAACCTATAACCAACCCTAATCCTAACGCAAACCTAACCCTAACCCTAACCCTAAACCTAATCCTAACTCTAACACTAACGCAAACCTAAACTTAACCCTAACCATAATCCTAACCCTAACCATAACACACACCTTACCCTAACCCTAACCCAAACCCTACCTTAACTCTAACGCAAACCTAAACCTAACAGTAACCCTAACATTAACCCTAACCCTAACCTTCACGCATACCTAACCCTAACCCTAACGCTAACCCTAACGCAAACCTAACCCTAAACCTAACCCTAACCCTAACCCTAACCCTAACCCTAACCCTAACCCTAACCCTAACGCAAACCTAAGCTTAACCCTAACCCTAACCCTAAACCTAACCATAACCCTAATTTACTGCAAACCTATCCCTAAACCTAACCCTAACCCTAACTCTAACCCTAACCCTACAACTAACCCTAACGCTAACCCTAACGCAAACCTAACGCAAACCCTAACCCTAAACCTAGCCCTAAACCTAACCCTAATCCTAATCCTAACGCAAACCTTACCCTAACACTAACCCTAACGAAAACCTAACACAAACACTAACCCTAACCCTAACCTTAACCCTAACCCGAACACTAACCCTAACCCTATCCCTAACGCAACCCTAACCCTAACCCTAACCCTAACCCTAACTCTAACCCTAACGCAAACATAACCCTAAACCTAACCATAACCCTAACCCTAACCCTAACGCAAACATAACCCTAACCCTAAACGTAACCCTACCCCTAACCATATCCCGAACCTAACCCTAAACCTAACCCTAACGCAAACGTAACCCTAATCCTAACCCTATTGCAAACCTAACCCTAAACATATACCTAACCCTAACCCTAAGGCAAACCTAACCCTAACCCTAAACCTAACCCTACTCTAAACCTAACCCTAAAAATAACCCTAACGCCAACCTAATCCTAACCCTAACCCTAACCCTTACCATAGCTCTAACGCAATCCTAACCCTAACACTAAATCTATCCCTAACCCTGACCCTAACCCTAACGCAAGCCTAACCCTAAACCTAACCCTAACCCTAACCCTAACGCAAACCTAACCCTAACCCTAAACCTAACCTTAACGCCAACCTAACCCTAACCCTAACCCTAACCCTAACCCTAACCCTAACGCAAACCTAACAATAACCCTAAACCTAAACCTAACCCTAACACTAACCCTAACCATAACTCTAACACAAACGAAACCTAACACTAACCCTAACCCTAAATGAAACCGATCCCTAAACCTAACACTAACCCTGACTCTCTCCCTAACTCTACACCTAACCATAACCCTAACCCTAACACAAACCTAACGTTAACCCTAACCCAAACCCTAGCCCTATACCTAACCCTAACCCTAATCCTAACGGAAACCTAACCCTAACACTAACCCTAACGAAAACCTAACCCTAAAACTAACCCTAACCCTAACTCTAACCCTAACGCAAACCTAACCCTAACACTAACCCTAAACCTAACCTTAATGCAAAACTAACCCTAACACAAACCCTAACCCTAACTCTAATACAAACCTAAAACTAACACTAACCCTAACACTAACCCTATCCCTAACCCTAACGCAAACCTAACCCTAACCCTAAACCTAATCATAACGCAAACCTAACCTTAAACCTAACCCTAACCCTAACCCTAACCCTAACACTAACCCAAACGCAAACGTAACCTTAACCCTAACCCTAACCCTAAAACTAACCTGATCGCAATCCTATCCCTAAACCTAACCCTTCCCTAACTCTAATCCTAACCCTAACTGTAACACTAACCCTAACCCTAACACAAAACTAATGCTAACTCTAAACCTAACCCTAGACCTAAACCTAACCCTAACCCTAATCGTAACGCATACTTAACCCTAACACTAACCCTAACGAAAACCTAACCCTAACACTAAACCTATCCCTAACCTTAACCCTAACCCTAACAGTAACCCTAACCCTAACCCTAACGCAAACCTAACCCTACCCCTAACCATAACCATAACCCTAACCCTAACCCTAACCCTAACACTAACCCTAACCCTAAACCTAACCGTAACCCTAACCCTAACGCAAACCTAACCCTAACCCTAAACCTAACTTTAAAGCTAACCTAACCCTAACACTAACCCTAACCATATAGGAAACCGATCCCTAAACCTAACCCTAACCCTAACTCTAACCCTAACTCTACACCTAACCCAAACCCTAACTCTAATGCAAACCTAACGCTAACCCTAAACCTAACCCTAGCCCTAAACCTAACCCTAACCCTAAAGCTAACGCAAAGCTAACCCTAACACTAACCCTAACGTAAAGCGAACCATAACCCTTCCCCTAAAAGAAACCTAACCTTAACCATAAACATAACCCTAACTCTAACGCAAACCTAAACCTAACAAACACTAACAATAACACTAACATTAACACTAAGGCTACCCTAACTCTAACCCTAACCCTAACCCTAACGCAAACCTAACCCTAACACTAACCCTAACACTAACCCTATCCCTAACTCTAACGCAACCTAACCTTAACTCTAACCCTAAACCTAACCCTAAACCTAACCCTAACCCTAACCCTAACGTAAACCTATCCCTAAACCTAACCCTAACCGTAACCCTAACCTAACGCTAACGCAAGCCTAACCCTAATACTAACCATAACGAAAACCTAACACTAACACTAACCCTAACCCTAACCTTAACCCTAACCCTAACACTAACCCTAACCCTAACCCTAACGCAAACCGAACCCTAACTTTAACCCTAACCCTAACCCTAACTCTAACCCTAACGCAAACCTAACCCTAACCCTAAACATAACCCTAACACTAACACTAAGGCAAAACTAACCCTAACCCTAAATCTAACCCTACACCTAACCATAACCCAAACCTAACAATAACCCTAGCACTAACGCAAACCTAACCCTAATCCTATCCCTATCGTAAACCTAACCCTAACCCTAAACCTAACCCTAATCTAAACCTAACCCGAAACCTAACCCTAACCCCAACCCTAAACCTAACCCTAGCCCTAACGCAATCCTAACCCTAACATTAACCCTAACCCTAACCCTACCCCTAACGCAAACCTAACCCTAACGCAAACTTAACCCTAACCCTAAACCTAACCCTAACCATAACCCTAAACCTAACCTTAACGCAAACCTAATCCTAACCCTAATCCTAACCATAACCATAACCCTAACACAAACCTAACTCTAACTATAAACCTCAACCTAACCCTAACCTTAACCATAACTCTAACGCAAACCGAAACCTAACACTCACCCTAACACTAAAACTAATCCTAACCCTAACGCAAAACTAACCCTAACCCTAAAACTAACCCTAACGCAAACCTAACCCTAACCCTAATCCTAACCCTAACCCTAACCCTAACCCTAACCCTAACCCTAACCCTAACCCTAACCCTAACCCTAGCTTTAACGCATTCCTAACCCTAACCCTTACCCTAACCCTAACCGTATCGCAAAACTATCCCTAAACCTAACCCTAACCTTAACTCTAACCCTAACCCTAACGCAAACCTAACGGTAACCCTAACCCTAATCACAGACCTAAACCTAACCCTAAACCCAACCCTAACCCTAACCCTAACGCAAACCTAACCCTAATCCTAACCCTATCGCAAAACTAAACCTAACATAAACCTAACATAACCCTAACCCTAACGCAAACCTAACCCTAACTCTAAACCTAACCCTACTTTAAACCTAACCCTAAACTTAACACTAATGCAAAACTAACCCTAATCCTAACCCTAACCCTAAACCTAAAACTAACCCTAAACCTAACCCTAGCCCTAACGCTATCCTAAACATAATCCTAACGCTAACCCAAACCCTAACCCTAACCCTAACGCAAACCTTATCCTAAACCTAACCCTAACCTTAACCCTAACCGTAAACCTAACCCTAACCCTAACCCTAACGCAAACCTAACCCTAATACTAACGCAAACCTAACCCTAACCCTAACAGTAACCATAACCCTAAACTTAA
Source organism: Rhinolophus sinicus (assembly GCF_057876585.1). Taxonomy (NCBI): domain Eukaryota; kingdom Metazoa; phylum Chordata; class Mammalia; order Chiroptera; family Rhinolophidae; genus Rhinolophus; species Rhinolophus sinicus. The sequence continues at coordinate 96,745,368 of NC_142514.1, read as the reverse complement.
CCTTAACGCAAACCTAACCCTAACCCTAACCCTAACCCAAACGCAAACCTAACCTTAACCCTAACCCTAACCCAACCCTAAAACTAACCCTATCCCTAACCCTATGCAAACCTATCCCTAAGCCTAAACCTATCCCTAACTCTAACTCTAACACTAACCGTAACCCTAACGCAAAGTAACGCTAAACCTATCCCTAACCATAGACCAAACTTAACCCTAACCCTAATCCTAACGGAAACCTAACTCTAACACTAACCCTAACCCTAACCCTAACACTAAACCTAACCTGAACCTTAACCCTAACCGAACACTAAACCTAACCCTAACCCTAACGCAAACCTAACCCTCACCCTAACCTTAACCCTAACCCTAACCCTAACGCAAACCTAAACTTAACCCTAAACCTAACCCTAAACCGAACCCTAACCCTAACCCTAACCCTAACGCAAACCTAACCTTAACACTAAACCTAACCCTAAACCTAACCCTAACCCTAACTCTAACCCTAACCCTACACCTAACTCTAACCCTAACCCTAACGCAAACCTAACGCTAACCCTAAACCTAACCCTACCCGTAAACCTAACCCTAACCCTAATCCTAACGCAAACCTAACCCTAACACTAACCCTAACGAAAACCTAACACTAACACTAACCCTAACCCTAACCTTAACCCTAACCCTAACACTAACCCTAACACTAACCCTAACCCTAACCCTAACGCAAACCTAACCCTAACCCTAACCCTAACCCTAACTCTACCGCAAACCTAACCTAACACTAACCCTAACACTAACCCTAACTCTAACCCTAACCCTAACGCAAACCTAATCTTAACCTTAAACCTAACCCTAATGCAAACCTAACCCTAACCTTAACCCTAACCCTAACCATAACCCTAAACTTAACCTTAACGCAAACCTAACGCTAACCCTACCCTAACCCTAACCCTAGCCCTAACGCTATCCTAACCCTAACCCTAAACCTAAAGCAAACCTAACCCTAACCCAAACCCTAACCCTAACCCTAAACCTAACCTTAACGCAAACCTAAGCCTAACCCTAACCCTAACCCTAACCCTAACCCTAACGCAAACCTAACACTAACCCTAACACTAACCCTAACCCTAACCCTAAACCTAACCCTAACCCTAACACTATCGCAAACCTATCCCTAAACCTAACCCTAACCCTAACTGTAAAACTAACCCTAACCCTAACCCTAACCCACGCAAACCTAACCCTAAACCTAACCCTAACCCTAACGCAAACCTATCCCTAAACCTAACCCTAACCCTAAACTTAACCCTAAACCTAACCATAACCCTAAGCCTAACCCTAAGGCAAACCTAACACTAACCCTAACATTAACCATGAAGTTAAACCTAACCTTAACGCAAAGCTAACCTTAACACTAACCCTAACCTTAACCCTAAACCTAGCCATAACCCTAACCCTAACCCTAAGGCAAACCTAACACTAACCCTAACCCTAACCATAAACCTAACCCTAAACCTAACCCTAACCCTAACCCTAACCCTAACCCTCACCGTAACACAAACCAAACCCTAACCGTAACCATACCCCTAACCCTAACTCTAACCCTAACGCAAACCTAACCCTAACCCTAACACTAACCCTAACCCGAACCTAACCCTAACCCTAACCCTAAAGCAAGCCTAACGCTAACCCTAACTCTGACCCTAGACCTAAACCTAACCCTAACCCTAATCCTAACACAAACTTAACCCTAACACTAACCCTAACAAAAACCTAACACTGACCATAAACCTAACCCTAACCCTATCACTAACCCTAACCATAACACTAACACAAACCGAAACCTAACACTAACCCTAACACGAACCCTAACCCTAACCCTAATGCAAACCAAACCCTAAACCTAACCCTAACCCTAACGCAAACCTAAACCTATACCTAACACTAACCCTAATCATAACCCTAAACTTAACCTAAACGCAAACCTAACGCTAACCCTAACCATAACCATAGACCTAAACCTAACCCAAACCCAAATCCTAACGCAAACCTAACCCTAACACTAACCCTAACGAAAAACTAACCCTAACACTACACCTAAACCTAAACTTAAACCTAACCCTAACACTAACCCTAACCCTAATCCTAATCCTAACCATAACCCTAACCCTAACACTAAACCTAACCCTAACCCTAACGCAAACCTAACCCTAACCCTAACCGTAACCCTAATCCTAACCCTAAACCTATACCTAACCCTAATACTAACGCAAACCTAACCCTAACCCATACCATAACGCAAACCTAACCCTAACCATAATCCTAACCCTAACCATAACACAAACCTAACCCTAACCCTAACCCTAACCCGAACCCTAACCCAAAAGTAACCCTAAACCGAAAGCTAACGCAAACCTTACCCTAACCCTTACCATAACGCAAACCTAACCCTAACCCTAACCCTAACCTTAACCTTAACCCTAACACTAACGCAAACCTAACCTTAACCCTAAACCTAACCCTAAACCTAACCCTAACCCTAACTCTAACCCTAACCCTACACCTAACTCTAACCCTAACCCTAACGCAAACCTAACGCTAACCCTAAACCTAACCCTACCCGTAAACCTAACCCTAACCCTAATCCTAACGCAAACCTAACCCTAACACTAACCCTAACGAAAACCTAACACTAACACTAACCCTAACCCTAACCTTAACCCTAACCCTAACACTAACCCTAACACTAACCCTAACCCTAACCCTAACGCAAACCTAACCCTAACCCTAACCCTAACCCTAACTCTACCGCAAACCTAACCTAACACTAACCCTAACACTAACCCTAACTCTAACCCTAACCCTAACGCAAACCTAATCTTAACCTGAAACCTAACCCTAATGCAAACCTAACCCTAACCTTAACCCTAACCCTAACCATAACCCTAAACTTAACCTTAACGCAAACCTAACGCTAACCCTACCCTAACCCTAACCCTAGCCCTAACGCTATCCTAACCCTAACCCTAACCCTAACGCAAACCTAACCCTAACCCAAACCCTAACCCTAACCCTAAACCTAACCTTAACGCAAACCTAAGCCTAACCCTAACCCTAACCCTAACCCTAACCCTAACGCAAACTAACACTAACCCTAACACTAACCCTAACCCTAACCCTAAACCTAACCCTAACCCTAACACTATCGCAAACCTATCCCTAAACCTAACCCTAACCCTAACTATAAAACTAACCCTAACCCTAACCCTAACCCAAACGCAAACCTAACCCTAAACCTAACCCTAACCCTAACGCAAACCTATCCCTAAACCTAACCCTAACCCTAAACTTAACCCTAAACCTAACCATAACCCTAAGCCTAACCCTAAGACAAACCTAACACTAACCCTAACACTAACCATGAACTTAAACCTAACCTTAACGCAAAGCTAACCTTAACACTAACCCTAACCTTAACCCTAAACCTAGCCATAACCCTAACCCTAACCCTAAGGCAAACCTAACACTAACCCTAACCCTAACCATAAACCTAACCCTAAACCTAACCCTAACCCTAACCCTAACCCTAACCCTCACCGTAACACAAACCAAACCCTAACCGTAACCATACCCCTAACCCTAACTCTAACCCTAACGCAAACCTAACCCTAACCCTAACACTAACCCTATCCCGAACCTAACCCTAACCCTAACCCTAAAGCAAGCCTAACGCTAACCCTAACTCTGACCCTAGTCCTAAGCCTAACCCTAACCCTAATCCTAACACAAACTTAACCCTAACACTAACCCTAACGAAAACCTAACACTGACCATAAACCTAACCCTAACCCTATCACTAACCCTAACCATAACACTAACACAAACCGAAACCTAACACTAACCCTAACACGAACCCTAACCCTAACCCTAATGCAAACCAAACCCTAAACCTAACCCTAACCCTAACGCAAACCTAAACCTATACCTAACACTAACCCTAATCATAACCCTAAACTTAACCTAAACGCAAACCTAACGCTAACCCTAACCATAACCATAGACCTAAACCTAACCCAAACCCAAATCCTAACGCAAACCTAACCCTAACACTAACCCTAACGAAAAACTAACCCTAACACTACACCTAACCCTAAACTTAAACCTAACCCTAACACTAACCCTAACCCTAATCCTAATCCTAACCATAACCCTAACCCTAACACTAAACCTAACCCTAACCCTAACGCAAACCTAACCCTAACCCTAACCGTAACCCTAACCCTAACCCTAACCCTAAACCTATACCTAACCCTAATACTAACGCAAACCTAACCCTAACCCATACCATAACGCAAACCTAACCCTAACCATAATCCTAACCCTAACCATAACACAAACCTAACCCTAACCCTAACCCTAACCCGAACCCTAACCCAAAAGTAACCCTAAACCGAAAGCTAACGCAAACCTTACCCTAACCCTTACCATAACGCAAACCTAACCCTAACCCTAACCCTAACCTTAACCTTAACCCTAACACTAACCCTAACCCTAACCCAAACGAAAACCTAACCCTAAACCTCACCCTAACAATAACTCTAACCCTAAAGCAAACGTAACCCTTAGCCTAACCATAACTCTAACCCTAAGCCTAACGCAAACCTAACCCTAACCCTAACCCTAATCCTACCCCTAACCATAACACGAACCCAACCCTAAATCTAACCCTAACGCAAACCTAACCCTAATCCTAACCCTGTCGCAAAACTAAACCTAACCATAAACCTAACATAACCCTAACCCTAACGCAAACCTAACCCTAACTCTAAACCTAACCCTACTTTAAACCTAACCCTAAACTTAACACTAACGCAAAACTAACCCTAATCCTAACCCTAACCCTAAACCTAAACCTAACCCTAAACCTAACCCTAGCCCTAACGCAATCCTAACCCTAACCCTAACGCTAACCCTGACACTAACCCTAACCCTAACGCAAACCTAACCCTAAACCTAACCCTAACTTTAACCCTAACCGTAAACCTAACCATAACCCTAACCCTAACGCAAACCTAACCCTAATACTAACGCAACCTAAACCTAACCCTAACAGTAACCATAACCCTAAACTTAACCTTAAGGCAAACCGAACCCTAAACCTAACCCTAACCCAAACGAAAACCTAACCTTAACCCTAACCCTAACCCAACCCTAAAACTAACCCTATCCCTAACCCTATGCAAACCTATCCCTAAGCCTAAACTTAACCCTAACCATAACCCTAACCCTAACGCAAAGTAACGCTAAACCTATCCCTAACCATAGACCTAAACCTAACCCTAACCCTAATCCTAACGCAAACCTAACTTTAACACTAACCCTAACCCTAACCCTAACACTAAACCTAACATGAACCTTAACCCTAACCGAACACTAAACCTAAACCTAACCCTAACGCAAACCTAACCCTCACCCTAACCTTAACCCTAACCCTAACCCTAACGCAAACCTAACCTTAAACCTAAACCTAACCCTAAACCGAACCCTAACCCTAACGCAAACCTATCCCTAAACCTAACCCTAACCCTAACTCTAAATCTAACCCTACACCTAACTCTAACCCTAACCCTAACGCAAACCTAACGCTAACCCTAAACCTAACCCTACCCCGAAACCTAACCCTAACCCTAATCCTAACGCAAACCTAACCCTAACACTAACCCTAACGAAAACCTAACACTAACACTAACCCTAACACTAACCTTAACCCTAACCCTAACAATAACCCTAACCCTAACCCTAACCCTAACGCAAACCTAACCCTAACCCTAACCCTAACCCTAACTCTACCGCAAACCTAACCTAACACTAACCCTAACACTAACCCTAACTCTAACCCTAACCCTAACGCAAACCTAATCCTAACCCTATCCTAATCCTAATGCAAAACTAAACCTAACCTTAACCCTAAACCTAACCATAACCCTAAACTTAACCTTAACGCAAACCTAACGCTAACCCTACCCTAACACTAACCCTAGCCCTATCGCTATCATAACCCTCACCCTAACCCTAACCCTAACGCAAACCTAACCCTAAAACTAACCCTAACCCTAACCCTAAACCTAACCTTAACGCAAACCTAACCCTAACCCTAACCCTAACCCTAACCCGAACCCTAATGCAAACCTAACACTAACCCTAACACTAACCATAACCCTAACCCTAAACCTAACCCTAACCCTAACACTATCGCAAACCTATCCCTAAACCTAACCCTAACACTAACTCTAAAACTAACCCTAACCCTAACCCTAACCCTAACGCAAATCTAACCCTAAACCTAACCCTAAACCTAACCCTATACTTAACGCAAATCTAACCCTAAACCTAACCCTAACCCTAACCCTAACGCAAACCTATCCCTAAACTTAACCCTAACCCTAACCTTAACCCTAAACCTAACCATAACCCTAACCCTAACCCTAAGGCAAACCTAACACTAACCCTATCCCTAACCATGAACTTAAACCTAACCTTAACGCAAACCTAACCTTAACCCTAAACCTAACCTTAACCCTAAACCTAACCATAACCCTAACCCTAGCCCTAAGGCAAACCTAACACTAACCCTAACCCTAACCATAAACCTAACCCTAAACCTAACCCTAACCCTAACCCTAACCCTAACCCTCACCGTAACACAAACCAAACCCTAACCCTAACCATACCCCTAACACTAACTCTAACCCTAACGCAAATTTAACCCTAACCATAACTATTACACTAACCCTACCCTAACGCAAACCTAACACTAAGCCTAACACTAACCCTAACACGAACCTAACCCTAACCCTAACCCTAACGCAAGCCTAACGCTAACCCTAACTCTGACCCTAGACCTAAGCCTAACCCTAACCCTAATCCTAACACAAACTTAACCCTAACACTAATCCTAACGAAAACATAACACTAACAATAACCCTAAACCTAACCGTTACCCTAACCCTAACACTAACCCTAACACTAACCCTAAAGAAAACCTAACCCTAACCCTAACCCTAACCCTAACTCTAACCCTAACGCAAACCTAACCCTAACTCTAACCATAACTCTAACCCTATCCCTAACGCAAACCTAACCCTAACCCTAACCATAACCCTACCCCTCACCATAACCCGAACCTAACTCTAACTCTAACCCTAACCATAAACCTAACCCTAACCCTAACGCAAACCTAACCCTAACCCTAACCCTAACCCTAACCTTAACGCAAACCTAAACCTAACCCTAACCCTAACCCTAACCCTAATGCAAACATAACACTAACCCTAAATCTAACCCTAACGCTAACCCTAACCATAACTCTAACGCAAACCTAAACCTAACATTTACCCTAACACTAACTCTAACCCTAACCCTAACGCAAACCTAACCCTAACCTTAAACCTAACCCTACTCTAAACCTAACTCTAAACTTAACCCTAACGCAAACCTAACCCTAACCCTAACCCTAATAATAACCCTAATCCTAAACCTAGCCCTAAGTCTATCCTAACCCTAAACCTAACCCTAAACCTAACCCTAACCCTAATGCAAACCTAACCCTAATCCTAACCTTATCGCAAACCTAACCCTAACCACAAACTTAACCCTAACCCTAACACTAACGCAAACCTAACCCTAACCATAAACCTAACCCTACTCTAAACCTAACCCTAAACCTAACCCTAACGCAAACCTAACCCTTACCCTAACCCTAACCCTAACTCTAACCCTAAACCTAGCCCTAACTCTAGCTTAAACCTAACCCTAGCCCTAACCATAACCCTAAACCTAACCCTAACGCAAACCTAACCCTAAACCTAAACCTACCCCTAAACATAACCCTAAACATAACCCTAAACATACCCTAACCATAACGCAAACCTAACCCTAACCCTAACCCTTACCCTAACCCTAACCCCAAACCTAACCCTAACGCAACCCTAACCCTAACCCTAACCCTAACCCTAAGGCAAAACTAACACTAACCCTAAACCTAACCCTTACCCTAACCCTAACCCTAACCATAACTCTAACGCAAACCTAAACCTAACATTTACCCTAACACTAACCCTAACCCTAACGCTAACGGAAACCTAAACCTAACCCTAACCCTAACGCAAACCTAACCCTAACCCTAACCCTAACCCTAAACTTATCCTTAACGCAAACCTAACCCTAACCCTAACCCTAACCCTACAACTAACATTAACCCTAATCCTAAACCTAACCTTAAACCTAACCCTAACCCTAACCCTATCGCAAACCTATCCCTAAACCTAACCCTAACCCTAATCCTAGACCTAAACCTAACCCTAACCATAACCCTAACGCAAACCTAACCTTAACCGTAACCCTAACCCTAACGCAAACCTAACCGTAACCCTAACCCTAACCCTAACCCTAAACCTAACCCTAACCCTAACCCTAACCCTAACCCTAAAGGAAACCTATCCGTAAACCTAAACCTAACCCTAACGTAAACCTAAGCCTAACACTAACCCTAACGAAAACCAAACCCTAACACTAACCCTAACCATAACCTTAACCCTAAACCTAACACTAACCCTAACCCTAACGCAAACCTAAACCTAACCCTAACCCGAACCTAAACCTAACCCTAACCCTAACGCAAACCTAACCCTAACCCTAACACTAATCCTAACGCAAACCTAACCCTAATCCTAACCCTAACCCTAACCATAACCCTACTTAACCTCAACGCAAACCTAACCCTAACCCTTACCCTAACAATAAACCTAACCCAAACGCAAACCTAACCTTAACCCTAACCCTAACCCTACAATAAAACTAACCCTTACCCTAATCCTATCGCAAACCTATCCCTAAACCTAACCCTAACCCTAACTCTAACCCTAACCCTAACCCTAACCCTAACCCTAACGCAAAGCTAACGCTAACCCTAAACCTAACCATAGACCTAAACCTAACCTTAACCCTAATCCTAACGCAAACCTAACCCTAACACTAACCCTAACGAAAACCTAACCCTAACACTAAACCTAACCCTAAACTTAATCCTAACCCTAACACTAACCCTAACCCTAATCCTAATCCTAACCATAAATCTAGCCCTAAAACTAACCCTAACCCTAATCCTAACGCAAACCTAACCCTAACACTAAACATAACGAAAACCTAACACTAACACTAACCCTAACCCTAACCTTAACCCTAACCCTAACACTAAACCTAACTCTAATCCTAACGCAAACCTAACCCTAACTTTAACCATAAAAAAACCCTAACCCTAACGCAAAACTAACCCTATCCCTAACCCTAAACCTAACCCTAACCATAACCCGAACCTAACCCTAAACCTAACCCTAACGCAAACCTAATCCTAATCCTAACCTCATCGCAAACCTAACCCTAACCATAAACCTAACGCTAACCCTTACCCTAAAGCAAATCTAACCCTTACTCTAAACCTAACCCTAATTCTAAACCTAACCCTAAACCTAACCCTAACGCAAACCTAACCCTAACCCTAACCCTAACCCTAACCCTAACCCTAAACCTAACCTTAGCCCTATCGCAAACCTAACCTTAACCCTAACCCTATCCCTAACCCTAACCCTAACCCTAACTCGAACGCAAATCTAAACCTAACACTAACCCTAACCCTAACCCTAACGCTAACTCTAACGCAAATCTAAACACTAACCCTAATACTAACCGTAACCCTAACCTTAACGCAAACCTAACCCTAACCCTAACACTAATCCGAAAGCAAACCTAACCCTAATTCTAACCCTAACCCTAACCATAACCCTAACCCTAACCCTAACCCTAACCCTAACCCTAACCCTAACCCTAAAACTAACCCTAACCATAACCCAATCGCAAACCTATTCCTAAACCTAACCCTAACCCTAACTCTAACCCTAACCCTAACCCTAACTCTAACCAAACCTAACGCTAACCCTAACCCTAACCACAGATCTAACCCTAGCCCTAACCCTAATCCTAACACAAACGTAACCCTAACACTAACCCTAACGAAAACCTAAACCTAACACTAAACCTAACCCTAACCTTAACCCTAACCCTAACACTAGACTAACCCTAACCCTAACGCAAATCTAACCGTAACCCTAACCCTAACCCTAACTGTAACCCTAACGAAAACCTAACTATAACCCCAACCCTAACCCTAACCCTAATGCTAACCCTAACTCTAACGCAAACCTAGATCTAACACTAACCCTAACACTAACCCTAACCCTAACCCTAAGGGAACCCTAACCCTAAACCTACCCTAACCCTAACGCAAACCTAACGCTAACACTAACCATAACCCTAACCCTATCCCTAACCCTAACCAAACCTAAACTTAACCCTAACCCTAACTCTAACCCTAACCCTAAACCTAACCCTAACCCTAACCCTAACGCAAAACTATCCCTAAACCTAACCCTAACCCTAACCCTATCCCTAACCCTAACGCAAACCTAACCTTAACCCTAACCCTAACCCTAACGCTAACCCTAACCTTAAACCTAGCCCTAAAACTAACCCTAACCCTAATCCTAACGCAAACCTAACGCTAATACTAACCATAACGAAAACCTAACACTAACACTAACCCTAACCCTAACCTTAACCCTAACCCTAACACTAACCCTAATCCTAACCCTAACGCAAACTTAACCGTAACCCTAACCCTAACAGTAACTCTAACCCTAAACGCAAACCTAACCCTAACCCTAACCATAACACTAACCCTAATGCAAACATAACACTAACCCTAAATCTAACCCTAACGCTAACCCTAACCATAACTCTAACGCAAACCTAAACCTAACATTTACCCTAACACTAACTCTAACCCTAACCCTAACGCAAACCTAACCCTAACCTTAAACCTAACCCTACTCTAAACCTAACTCTAAACTTAACCCTAACGCAAACCTAACCCTAACCCTAACCCTAATAATAACCCTAATCCTAAACCTAGCCCTAAGTCTATCCTAACCCTAAACCTAACCCTAAACCTAACCCTAACCCTAATGCAAACCTAACCCTAATCCTAACCTTATCGCAAACCTAACCCTAACCACAAACTTAACCCTAACCCTAACACTAACGCAAACCTAACCCTAACCATAAACCTAACCCTACTCTAAACCTAACCCTAAACCTAACCCTAACGCAAACCTAACCCTTACCCTAACCCTAACCCTAACTCTAACCCTAAACCTAGCCCTAACTCTAGCTTAAACCTAACCCTAGCCCTAACCATAACCCTAAACCTAACCCTAACGCAAACCTAACCCTAAACCTAAACCTACCCCTAAACCTAACCCTAAACATAACCCTAAACATACCCTAACCATAACGCAAACCTAACCCTAACCCTAACCCTTACCCTAACCCTAACCCCAAACCTAACCCTAACGCAACCCTAACCCTAACCCTAACCCTAACCCTAAGGCAAAACTAACACTAACCCTAAACCTAACCCTTACCCTAACCCTAACCCTAACCATAACTCTAACGCAAACCTAAACCTAACATTTACCCTAACACTAACCCTAACCCTAACGCTAACGGAAACCTAAACCTAACCCTAACCCTAACGCAAACCTAACCCTAACCCTAACCCTAACCCTAACCCTAACCCTAAACTTATCCTTAACGCAAACCTAACCCTAACCCTAACCCTAACCCTACAACTAACATTAACCCTAATCCTAAACCTAACCTTAAACCTAATCCTAACCCTAACCCTATCGCAAACCTATCCATAAACCTAACCCTAACCCTAATCCTAGACCTAAACCTAACCCTAACCATAACCCTAACGCAAACCTAACCTTAACCGTAACCCTAACCCTAACGCAAACCTAACCGTAACCCTAACCCTAACCCTAACCCTAAACCTAACCCTAACCCTAACCCTAGCCCTAACCCTAACACTAAAGGAAACCTATCCGTAAACCTAAACCTAACCCTAACGTAAACCTAAGCCTAACACTAACCCTAACGAAAACCAAACCCTAACACTAACCCTAACCATAACCTTAACCCTAAACCTAACACTAACCCTAACCCTAACGCAAACCTAAACCTAACCCTAACCCGAACCTAACCCTAACCCTAACCCTAACGCAAACCTAACCCTAACCCTAACACTAATCCTAACGCAAACCTAACCCTAATCCTAACCCTAACCCTAACCATAACCCTACTTAACCTCAACGCAAACCTAACCCTAACCCTTACCCTAACAATAAACCTAACCCAAACGCAAACCTAACCTTAACCCTAACCCTAACCCTACAATAAAACTAACCCTTACCCTAATCCTATCGCAAACCTATCCCTAAACCTAACCCTAACCCTAACTCTAACCCTAACCCTAACCCTAACCCTAACCCTAACGCAAAGCTAACGCTAACCCTAAACCTAACCATAGACCTAAACCTAACCTTAACCCTAATCCTAACCCAAACCTAACCCTAACACTAACCCTAACGAAAACCTAACCCTAACACTAAACCTAACCCTAAACTTAATCCTAACCCTAACACTAACCCTAACCCTAATCCTAATCCTAACCATAAATCTAGCCCTAAAACTAACCCTAACCCTAATCCTAACGCAAACCTAACCCTAACACTAAACATAACGAAAACCTAACACTAACACTAACCCTAACCCTAACCCTAAACCTAACCCTAACCCTAACCCTAACCCTAACCCTAAAGGAAACCTATCCGTAAACCTAAACCTAACCCTAACGCAAACCTAATCCTAATCCTAACCTCATCGCAAACCTAACCCTAACCATAAACCTAACGCTAACCCTTACCCTAAAGCAAATCTAACCCTTACTCTAAACCTAACCCTAATTCTAAACCTAACCCTAAACCTAACCCTAACGCAAACCTAACCCTAACCCTAACCCTAACCCTAACCCTAACCCTAAACCTAACCGTAGCCCTATCGCAAACCTAACCTTAACCCTAACCCTATCCCTAACCCTAACCCTAACCCTAACTCGAACGCAAATCTAAACCTAACACTAACCCTAACCCTAACCCTAACGCTAACTCTAACGCAAATCTAAACACTAACCCTAACACTAACCGTAACCCTAACCTTAACGCAAACCTAACCCTAACCCTAACACTAATCCGAAAGCAAACCTAACCCTAATTCTAACCCTAACCATAACCATAACCCTAACCCTAACCCTAACCCTAACCCTAACCCTAACCCTAACCCTAAAACTAACCCTAACCATAACCCAATCGCAAACCTATTCCTAAACCTAATCCTAACCCTAACTCTAACCCTAACCCTAACCCTAACTCTAACCAAACCTAACGCTAACCCTAACCCTAACCACAGATCTAACCCTAGCCCTAACCCTAATCCTAACACAAACCTAACCCTAACACTAACCCTAACGAAAACCTAAACCTAACACTAAACCTAACCCTAACCTTAACCCTAACCCTAACACTAGACTAACCCTAACCCTAACGCAAAGCTAACCGTAACCCTAACCCTAACCCTAACTGTAACCCTAACGAAAACCTAACTATAACCCCAACCCTAACCCTAACCCTAACGCTAACCCTAACCCTAACGCAAACCTAGATCTAACACTAACCCTAACACTAACCCTAACCCTAACCCTAAGGGAACCCTAACCCTAAACCTACCCTAACCCTAACGCAAACCTAACGCTAACACTAACCATAACCCTAACCCTATCCCTAACCCTAACCAAACCTAAACTTAACCCTAACCCTAACTCTAAACCTAACCCTAAACCTAACCCTAACCCTAACCCTAACGCAAACCTATCCCTAAACCTAACCCTAACCCTAACCCTATCCCTAACCCTAACGCAAACCTAACCTTAACCCTAACCCTAACCCAAACGCTAACCCTAACCTTAAACCTAGCCCTAAAACTAACCCTAACCCTAATCCTAACGCAAACCTAACGCTAATACTAACCCTAACCCTAACCTTAACCCTAACCCTAACACTAACCCTAATCCTAACCCTAACGCAAACTTAACCGTAACCCTAACCCTAACAGTAACTCTAACCCTAAACGCAAACCTAACCCTAACCCTAACCATAACACTAACCCTAACCTTAACGCAAACCTAACCCTAACCCTTAACCTAACCCTAACCCTAACCCTAACCCTAACCCGAACCTAACCCTAACGCTACCTTAACGCTAACCTAACCCTAATCCTAACCCTATCGCAAACCTAACCCTAACCATAAACCTAACCCTAACCCTAAACCTTAGGCAAAACTAACCCTAACCCTAACCCTAACCGTAAGTCTAATCCTAACCCTAAACCTAACCGTAACGCAAACATAACCCTAGCCGTACCCTAACCCTAACCCTAATTCTAACCCTAGCCCTAACGCAAACCTAACCCTAACCCTAACCCTAACCCTAAACTTAACCTAACCCTAACCCTAACCCTATCGCAAACCTAACCCTAACCCTAACCCTAACCCTAACCCAAACGCAAATCTAACCATAAACCTAACACTAACCCTAACCCTAATACAAACCCTAATCCTAACCATATCGCAAACCTAACCCTAACCATAAACCTAACCCTAACCCTAACGCAAACATAACACTAACACTAACCCTAACCCTAAACCTAAACCTAACCCTAACCCAAACCTAATCCTAGCACTAACCCTAACCCTAATCCTAACCCTAGCCCTAACGCAAACCTAACCTAACCCTATCTCTATCCCTACCCTCACCCTAACTCTAACGCAAACCTAACCCTAAACCTAACCCTAATCATAACCCTAACCCTAAACCTAACCCTAAACCTAACCTAACCCTATCGCAAAGCTAACCCTAAATCTAACCCTAAACCTAACCCTAACCATTACCTTAAACCTAACCTTAACGCAAACCTACCCTAACCCTAACCCTAACCCTAACCCAAACCCTAACCCTAACGCAAACCTAACCCTAACCCTAACCCTAACCATAACTCTAACGCCAACCTAAACCTAACACTAACCCTAACCCTAACCCTAACGCAAACCTAACCCTAACCCTAACCCTAATACTAACGCAAACCTAACCCGAACCCTAACCCTAACCCTAAACAGAACCCTAAACTTAACCTTAACGCAAACCTTACCCTAACCCTAACCCTAACCCTAACCCTAACCCTAACCCTAACCCTAACCCTAACCCTAAACTAAACTAACGCTAACCCTAACCCTAACCCTAGACCTAAACCTAACCCTAACCCTAATTCTAACACAAACCTAACCCCAACGAAAACCTAACCCTAACACTAAACCTAACCCTAACCTTAACACTAACCATAACAATAACCCTAACCCTAACCCTAACGAAAACCTAACCCTAACCCTATCCATAACCCTAACTCTAATCCTAACGTATACATAACACTAACCCTAACCCTATCCCTAACCCTAACCCTAACGCAAACCTAACCCTAACCCTAACCCTAACGCAAACCTAATCCTAACCCTTACCCGAACCTAACCCTAACCCTAACCCTAAGGCTAACCCTTAACCTAACGGAAACCTAACCCTAACCCTAACCTTAACTGTAACCCTAAATCTAACGCAAACCTAAACCTAACAGTAACCCTACCACTAATCCTAACCCTAAACCTAAGGCAACCTAACCCTAAGCCTAACCCTAACCCGAACGCAAACCTAACCCTAACACTAACCCTAACCCTAACCTTATCCCTAAACCTAACGCAAACCTAACCTTAACCCTAACACTAACCCTAACCCTAAAACTAACTCTAACCCTAACCCTAACGCAAACCTATCACTAAACCTAACCCTAAGCTAACCCTATCCCAAACGCTAACTCAAACCTAACCTGAACCCTAATCCTAACCCTAACATTAACGCTAACCCTTACCTTAAACCTAGCCCTAAAAAAAACACTAACCCTAATCCTAACACAAACAAAACGCTAATACTAACCATAACGAAAACCTAACAGTAACAGTAACCCTAACCATAAACTTAACCCTAACCCTAACACTAACACTAACCCTATCCCTAACGCAAACTTAACCCTAACCCTAACTATAAACCTAACCCTAACCCTAACGCAAACCTAACCCTAACCCTAACAATAAACATAACCCTAACCCTAACGCAAACCTAACCCTAATCCTAACACTATCACAAACCTAAGCATAACCATAAACCTAACCCTAACCCTAACCCTAATGCAAAACTAACCCTAACCCTAACGCTAACCCTAACTCTAAACCAAACCCTAAACCTAACCCTAACGCAAACCTAACCCTAACCCTAACCCTAACCCTATACGTAACCCTATCGCAAACCTAACCCTAACCATAAACCTAACCCTAACCCTAACTCTAACGAAAACCTAACCCTAACCCTAAACTTAACCCTACTCTAAACCTAACCCTAAACCTAACACTAATGCCAACCTAACCCTAAACCTAACCCTAACCCCAACCCTAACCTTAACCCTAGCCCTAACGCAATCCTAATCCTAACACTAAAGATAACCCTAACCTTACACCTAACCCTAACGCAAACCTAACCCTAACGCAAACTTAACCCTAACCCTAACCCTAACCCTAACCCTAACCCTAACCCTAACCCTAACCCTAACCATAACCCTAACCCTAACCCTAACCCTAACCCTAACGCCAACCTAACACTAACCTTAAACCTAACCCTAACCCTAACACTAACCCTAACCATAACACTAACACAAACCGAAACCTAACACTAACACTAATACGAACCCTAACCCTAACCCTAATGCAAGCCTAACCCTAACCCTAACCCTAACCCTAACGCAAAGCTAAACCTAACCCTAACCCTAAATTAATCATAACCCTAAATTAACCTAAACGCAAACCTAACCCTAACTCTAACGAAAACCTAACCCTAACCCTAAACTTAACCCTACTCTAAACCTAACCCTAAACCTAACACTAATGCCAACCTAACCCTAAACCTAACCCTAACCCCAACCCTAACCTTAACCCTAGCCCTAACGCAATCCTAATCCTAACACTAAAGATAACCCTAACCTTACACCTAACCCTAACGCAAACCTAACCCTAACGCAAACTTAACCCTAACCCTAACCCTAACCCTAACCCTAACCCTAACCCTAACCATAACCCTAACCCTAACCCTAACCCTAACCCTAACGCCAACCTAACACTAACCTTAAACTTAACCCTAACCCTAACACTAACCCTAACCATAACACTAACACAAACCGAAACCTAACACTAACCCTAATACGAACCCTAACCCTAACCCTAATGCAAGCCTAACCCTAACCCTAACCCTAACCCTAACGCAAAGCTAAACCTAACCCTAACCCTAAATTAATCATAACCCTAAATTAACCTAAACGCAAACCTAACCCTAACTCTAACCCTAACCCTAAACCTAACCCTAACGCAAACCTAAACTTAACCCCAACCCTAAACATAACCCAAAACCTAACCCTAAGGCAATCCTAACCTTAACCCTAACTCTAACCCTAACCCTAAACCTAACCGTTACACTAACCGTAACCCTAACGGAAACCGATCCCTAAACCTAAACCTAACCCTAACTCTAACCCTAACTCTACACCTAACCCTAACCCTAATCCTAACGCAAACCTAACCCTAACACTAACCCTAACGAAAACCTAACCCTAATACTTACCCTAACCGTAAGCTTAACCCTAATCCTAACACTAACCCTAACCCTGACTCTAACGGAAACCTAACCCTAACCCTAATCCGAACATAACCCTAACCCTAACCCTAACACAAACCTAACCCTAACCCTTCCCCTAAAAGAAACCTAACCCTAACCATAACCCTAACCCTAACTCTAACGCAAACCTAAACCTAACACTAACCCTAACACTAACAGTAAGGCTACCCTAACTCTAACCCTAACCCTAACCTTAACGCAAACCTAACCCTAACACTAACCCTAACCCTAACCCTAAACCTAACCCTAACCCTAACCCTAACATAAACCTATCCCTAAACCTAACCCTAACCGTAACCGTAACCAAAACCCTAACGCTAAACCTAACCCCAAACCTAGCCCTAAAACTAACCCTAACCCTAATCGTAACGCAAGCCTAACCCTAATACTAACCATAACGAACACCTAACACTAACACTACCCCTAACCCTAAACTAAAGCCTAACCCTAACAATAACCCAACCCTAACCCTAACGCAAACCTAACCCTAAATTTGACCCTAACCCTAACCCTAACTCTAAGCCTAACGATCATAACCCTAACCCTAACCATAACCCTAACCCTAACCATAAGGCAAACCTAACCCTAACCCTAAACATAACCCTACTGCTAACCATAACCCAAACCTAACCCTAACCCTAACCCTAACCCTAATCCTCACCCTATCGCAAACCTAACCCTAACCATAAACCTAACCCTAACCCTAACTCTAACGAAAACCTAACCATAACCCTAAACCTAACCCTACTCTAAACCTAACCCTAAACCTAACCCTAACCCCAACCCTAACCTTAACCCTAGCCCTAACGCAATCCTAACCCTAACACTAACGATAACCCTAACCTTACACCTAACCCTAACGAAACCTAACCCTAACGCAAACTTAACACTAACCCTAACCCTAACCCTAACCCTAATGCTAACCCTAACACTAACTCTAACCCTAACCCTAACGCAAACATAACCCAAACCCTTAACCTAACCCTAACGCAAACCTAACCCTAACCCTAAACCTAACCCTAACCCTAACCCTAACCCTAAACCTAACCCTAGCTTTAACGCATTCCTAACCCTAACCCTAAAGCTAACCCTAACCGTATCGCAAACCTATCCCTAAACCTAACCTTAACCCTAACTGTTACCCTAACCCTAACTCTAACCCTAACCCTAACGCAAACCTAACGCTAACGCTAACCTAACCATAGACCTAAACCTAACCCTAACCCTAATCCTAACGCAAATCTAACCCTAACCCTAACGCAAACCTAACCTTAACCCTAACCCTAATCCTAACACTAAACCTAACCCTAACCCTAACCCAAACCCTAAAGGAAACCTATCCCTAAACCTAACCCTAACCCTAACTCTAATCCTAACCCTACCCCTAACCCTAACCCCAACCCTAACGCAAACCTAACCCTAAACCTAACCCTAACACTAACCCTAACCATAACCTTAACCCTAACCCTAACACTAACCATAACCCTAACGCACACGTAACCCTAACCCTAAACCTAACGCAAACCTAACCCAAACACTAACCCTAACCCTAACTATAACCCTAACCCTAACCCTAACCCTAACTCTAACGCAAACATAAACCTAACAGAAACCCTAACATTAACCCTAACCCTAACTCTAACGCATACCTAACCCTAAACCTAACGCTAACCTTAACGCAAACCTAACACTAACCCTAAACCTAACCCTACCCTTACCCTAACCATAACGCAAACCTAACCTTAACCCTAACCCTAACCTTAAACCTAACCCTAATCCTAACCCTAACGCAAACCTATCCCTAAATCTAACCCTAACCCTAACCCTAGACCTAACCCTAACGCTAACCCTAATGAAAACCTAACGCAAACCGTAACACTAACCATAGCCCTAAACCTAACCCTAATCCTAATCCTAATGCAAACTTAACCCTAACACTAACCCTAAAGAAAACCTAACACAAACACTAACCCTAACCCTAACACTAACCCTAAGCATAACACTAACACAAACCGAAACCTAACACTAACCCTAACACTAACCCTAACACTAACTCTAACGCAAACCTAACCCTAACCCTAATCCGAACCTAACCCTAACCCTAACCCTAACGCAAACCTAACCCTAACCCTTCCCCTAAAAGAAACCTAACCCTAACCATAACCCTAACCCTAACTCTAACGCAAACCTAAACCTAACAGTAACCCTAACATTAACACTAAGGCTACCCTAAATCTAACCCTAACCCTAACCCTATTGCAAACCTAACCCTAAACATAAACCTAACCCTAAACCTAAGGCAAACCTAACCCTAACCCTAAACCTAAACCTACTCTAAACCTAACCCTAAAAATAACACTAACGCCAACCTAACCTTAACACTAACCCTAACCCTAACCATAGCCCTAACGCAATCCTAAACCTAACACTAAACCTAACCCTAAACCTGACCCTAAACCTAACGCAAGCCTAACCCTAAACCTAACCCTAAAACTAACCCTAACCCTAACCTTAACCCTAACCCTAACACT